>NW_026290086.1:17500-96408 GCF_023373465.1 Oncorhynchus keta
CACTGAGTCCCAAGGCGCTACTGCGCTGCTCCAGACCACCACTAGGGGGAGGTAGAGCACTGAGTCCCAAGGCGCTACTGTGCTGCTCCAGACCACCACTAGGGGGAGTTAGAGCACTGATTCCCAAGGGGCTACTGTGCTGCTCCAGACCACCACAAGGGGGAGTTAGAACACTGAGTCCCAAGGTGCTACTGTGCTGCTCCAGACCACCACTAGGGAGAGTTAGAGCACTTATTCCCAAGGGGCTACTGTGCTGCTCCAGACCACCACTAGGGGGAGTTAGAGCACTGTGTCCCAAGGCGCTACTGTGCTGCTCCAGACCACCACTAGGGGGAGTTAGAGCACTGAGTCCCAAGGCGCTACTGTGCTGCTCCAGACCACCACTAGGGGGAGTTAGAGCACTGATTCCCAAGGCGCTACTGCGCTGCTCCAGACCACCACTAGGGGGAGTTAGAGCACTGATTTTGGGTCCCAAGGCGCTACTGTGCTGCTCCAGACCACCACTAGGGGGAGTTAGAGCACTGATTCCCAAGGCGCTACTGTGCTGCTCCAGACCACCACTAGGGGGAGTTAGAGCACTGATTCCCAAGGCACTACTGCGCTGCTCCAGACCACCACTAGGGGGAGTTAGAGCAGTGATTTTGGGTCCCAAGGCGCTACTGTGCTGCTCCAGACCACCTCTAGGGGGAGTTAGAGCACTGAGTCCCAAGGCGCTACTGTGCTGCTCCAGACCACCACTAGGGGGAGTTAGAGCACTGAGTCCCAATGCGCTACTGTGCTGCTCCAGACCACCACAAGGGGGAGTTAGAGCACTGAGTCCCAAGGCGCTACTGCGCTGCTCCAGACCACCACAAGGGGGAGTTAGAGCACTGAGTCCCAAGGCGCTACTGCGCTGCTCCAGACCACCACTAGGGGGAGTTAGAGCACTGAGTCCCAAGGCGCTACTGTGCTGCTCCAGACCACCACTAGGGGGAGTTAGAGCACTGGGTCCCAAGGCGCTACTGTGCTGCTCCAGACCACCACTAGGGGGAGTTAGAGCACTGAGTCCCAAGGCACTACTGCGCTGCTCCAGACCACCACTAGGGGGAGTTAGAGCACTGAGTCCCAAGGCGCTACTGCGCTGCTCCAGACCACCACTAGGGGGAGTTAGAGCACTGGGTCCCAAGGCGCTACTGCGCTGCTCCAGACCACCACTAGGGGGAGTTAGAGCACTGAGTCCCAAGGCGCTACTGTGCTGCTCCAGACCACCACTAGGGGGAGTTAGAGCACTGATTCCCAAGGCGCTACTGTGCTGCTCCAGACCACCACTAGGGGGAGTTAGAGCACTGATTCCCAAGGCGCTACTGCGCTGCTCCAGACCACCACTAGGGGGAGTTAGAGCAGTGATTTTGGGTCCCAAGGCGCTACTGCGCTGCTCCAGACCACCACTAGGGGGAGTTAGAGCACTGAGTCCCAATGCGCTACTGTGCTGCTCCAGACCACCACAAGGGGGAGTTAGAGCACTGAGTCCCAAGGCGCTACTGCGCTGCCCCAGACCACCACAAGGGGGAGTTAGAGCACTGAGTCCCAAGGCGCTACTGCGCTGCTCCAGACCACCACTAGGGGGAGTTAGAGCACTGAGTCCCAAGGCGCTACTGTGCTGCTCCAGACCACCACTAGGGGGAGTTAGAGCACTGGGTCCCAAGGCGCTACTGTGCTGCTCCAGACCACCACTAGGGGGAGTTAGAGCACTGAGTCCCAAGGCACTACTGTGCTGCTCCAGACCACCACTAGGGGGAGTTAGAGCACTGAGTCCCAAGGCGCTACTGCGCTGCTCCAGACCACCACTAGGGGGAGTTAGAGCACTGGGTCCCAAGGCGCTACTGCGCTGCTCCAGACCACCACTAGGGGGAGTTAGAGCACTGAGTCCCAAGGCGCTACTGTGCTGCTCCAGACCACCACAAGGGGGAGTTAGAGCACTGAGTCCCAAGGCGCTACTGCGCTGCTCCAGACCACCACTAGGGGGAGTTAGAGCACTGAGTCCCAAGGCGCTACTGTGCTGCTCCAGACCACCACTAGGGGGAGTTTGAGCACTGGGTCCCAAGGCGCTACTGTGCTGCTCCACACCACCACTAGGGTGAGTTAGAGCACTGAGTCCCAAGGCGCTACTGTGCTGCTCCAGACCACCACTAGGGGGAGTTAGAGCACTGAGTCCCAAGGCGCTACTGTGCTGCTCCAGACCACCACTAGGGGGAGTTAGAGCACTGGGTCCCAAGGCGCTACTGTGCTGCTCCAGACCACCACTAGGGGGAGTTAGAGCACTGAGTCCCAAGGTGCTACTGTGCTGCTCCAGACCACCACAAGGGGGAGTTAGAGCACTGATTTTGATTTTACACATTTCCTGTTTATACTTTACACACATATCCTGTGTTTATACTTTACACACATATCCTGTTTATACTTTACACATATATCCTGTTTATACTTTACACACATATCCTATTTATACTTTACACACACATCCTGTTTATATACACATATCCTATGTTTATACTTTACACACATATCCTGTTCATACTTTACACACATATCCTGTTTATACTTTACACACATATCCTGTTTATACTTTACACACATATCCTGTGTTTATACTTTACACACATATCCTGTTTATACTTTACACATATATCCTGTTTATACTTTACACACATATCCTGTTTATACTTTACACACATATCCTGTGTTTATACTTTACACACATATCCTGTTTATACTTTACACACATATCCTGTTTATACTTTACACACATATCCTGTGTTTATACTTTACACACATATCCTGTTTATACTTTACACACATATCCTGTGTTTATACTTTACACACATATCCTGTTTATACTTTACACACATATCCTGTTTATACTGTACACACATATCCTGTGTTTATACTTTACACACATATCCTGTTTATACTTTACACACATATCCTGTTTATACTTTACACACATATCCTGTTTATACTTTACACACATATCCTCTGTTTATACTTTACCCACATATCCTGTTTATACTTTACACATATATCCTCTTTATACTTTACACACATATCCTATTTATACTTTACACACACATCCTGTTTATATACACATATCCTATGTTTATACTTTACACACATATCCTGTTCATACTTTACACACATATCCTGTGTTTATACTTTACACACATATCCTGTTTATACTTTACACACATATCCTGTTTATACTGTACACACATATCCTGTGTTTATACTTTACACACATATCCTGTTTATACTTTACACACATATCCTTTTTATACTTTACACACATATCCTGTGTTTATACTTTACACACATATCCTGTTTATACTTTACACATATATCCTGTTTATACTTTACACACATATCCTGTGTTTATACTTTACACACATATCCTATTTCTACTTTACACACACATCCTGTTTATATACACATATCCTATGTTTATACTTTACACACATATCCTGTTCATACTTTACACACATATCCTGTTTATACTTTACACACATATCCTGTTTATACTTTACACACATATCCTGTGTTTATACTTTACACACATATCCTGTTTATACTTTACACACATATCCTGTTTATACTTTACACACATATCCTGTTTATACTATACACACATATCCTGTTTATACTATACACACATATCCTGTGTTTATACTTTACACACATATCCTGTTTATACTATACACACATATCCTGTTTATACTATACACACATATCCTGTTTATACTATACACACATATCCTGTTTATACTTTACACACATATCCTGTGTTTATACTTTACACACATATCCTGTTTATACTTTACACACATATCCTGTGTTTATACTTTACACACATATCCTGTTTATACTTTACACACATATCCTGTTTATACTTTACACACATATCCTGTTTATACTTTACACACACATCCTGTTTATACACACACATCCTGTTTATACACACACATCCTGTTTATACACACATATCCTGTTTATATACACACATCCTGTTTATAGACACATATCCTGTTTATACACACATATCCTGTGTTTATACACGTTAATGAATGGGCAACATAAACCTACATAGAAAATGGTAATTGTGTGACTTCGGTATTACTTACTGAAGCTGTTGTTAAACTAAGGTTTTTATTCTAAGAGAAACTTGGACTTCAATTCGGGTGGACATGCTCTTCCTGTAGCCTGTATCAACCAGTCGCATTGCACCTGAGTGACACAGTAGTCTAAGACACTGCATCACAGTGCACACTGCTTGCTATAGATGCTGATTGCCAACCGTAACTGGGAGGTGGCAGCAGGCTTTTGGTTTCTCTCCCTCTAAAAACAGAAATAAATCATTCTAAATAACAAACTGGCTTTATTAACAAATAGGTAACAATGTCTTCAGGCAAGTCAGTTATTAAGAACAAATTCTTATTTTCAATGACGGCCTAGGAACAGTGGGTTAACTGCCTTGTACAGTGGCAGAATGACTGATTTCTACCTTGTCAGCTTGGCGATTTAATCTTGCAACCTTTCGGTTACTGGCCCAACGCTTTAACCACTAGGCTACCTGCTCTAATCACTAGGCTACCTGCTCTAACCACTAGGCTACCTGCTCTAACCACGAGGCTACCTGCTCTAACCACTAGGCTATCTGCTCGAACCACTAGGCTACCTGGTCTAACCACTAGGCTACCTGCTCTAACCACTAGGCTCTAACCACTAGGCTCCTGCCTCTAACCACTAGGCTCTAACCACTAGGCTACCTGCTCTAACCACTAGGCTACCTGCTCTAACCACTAGGCTACCTGCTCTAACCATGAGGCTACCTGCTCTAACCACTAGGCTCCCTGCATCTAACCACTAGGCTCTAACAACTAGGCTACCTGCTCTAACCACTAGGCTACCTGCTCTAACCACTAGGCTACCTGCTCTAACCACGAGGCTACCTGCTCTAACCACTAGGCTACCTGCTCTAACCACTAGGCTACCTGCTCTAACCACTAGGCTACCTGCTCTAACCACTAGACTACCTGCTCTAACCACTAGACTACCTGCTCTAACCACTAGGCTCCCTGCTCTAACCACTAGGCTACCTGCTCTAACCACTAGACTACCTGCTCTAACCACTAGACTACCTGCTCTAACCACTAGGCTCCCTGCTCTAACCACTAGGCTACCTGCTCTAACCACTAGGCTACCTGCTCTAACCACTAGGCTACCTCCTCTAACCACTAGGCTACCTGCTCTAACCACTAGGCTACCTCCTCTAACCACTAGGCTCCCTGCTCTAACCACTAGGCTACCTGCTCTAACCACTAGGCTACCTGCTCTAACCACGAGGCTACCTGCTCTAACCACGAGGCTACCTGCTCTAACCACTAGGCTACCTGTTCTAACCACTAGGCTACCTGCTCTAACCACTAGGCTACCTGCTCTAACCACTAGGCTACCTGCTCTAACCACTAGGCTACCTGTTCTAACCACTAGGCTACCTGTTCTAACCTTTCACTCCCTCCTCTCTACATTTTCCTCCTCTGTCTCTGCTGCTAAAGCCACTTTCTACCATTCTAAATTCCAAGCATCTGCCTCTAACCCTAGGAAGCTCTTTGCCACCTTCTCCTCCCTCCTGAATCCTGAATCCTCCCCCCTCCTCCCTCTCTGCAGATGACTTCGTCAACCATTTTGAAAAGAAGGTCGACGACATCCGATCCTCGTTTGCTAAGTCAAACGACACCGCTGGTTCTGCTCACACTGCCCTACCCTATGCTCTGACCTCTTTCTCCCTCTCTCTCCAGATGAAATCTCGCGTCTTGTGACGGCCGGCCGCCCAACAACCTGCCCGCTTGACCCTATCCCCTCCTCTCTTCTCCAGACCATTTCCGGAGACCTTCTCCCTTACCTCACCTCGCTCATCAACTCATCCCTGACCGCTGGCTACGTCCCTCCCGTCTTCAAGAGAGCGAGAGTTGCACCCCTTCTGAAAAAACCTACACTCGATCCCTCCGATGTCAACAACTACAGACCAGTATCCCTTCTCTCTTTTCTCTCCAAAACTCTTGAGCGTGCCGTCCTTGGCCAGCTCTACCGCTATCTCTCTCAGAATGACCTTCTTGATCCAAATCAGTCAGGTTTCAAGACTAGTCATTCAACTGAGACTGCTCTTCTCTGTATCACGGAGGCGCTCCGCACTGCTAAAGCTAACTCTCTCTCCTCTGCTCTCATCCTTCTAGACATATCGGCTGCCTTCGATACTGTGAACCATCAGATCCTCCTCTCCACCCTCTCCGAGTTGGGCATCTCCGGCGCGGCCCACGCTTGGATTGCGTCCTACCTGACAGGTCGCTCCTACCAGGTGGCGTGGCGAGAATCTGTCTCCTCACCACGCGCTCTCACCACTGGTGTCCCCCAGGGCTCTGTTCTAGGCCCTCTCTTATTCTCGCTATACACCAAGTCACTTGGCTCTGTCATAACCTCACATGGTCTCTCCTATCATTGCTATGCAGACGACACACAATTAATCTTCTCCTTTCCCCCTTCTGATGACCAGGTGGCGAATCGCATCTCTGCATGTCTGGCAGACATATCAGTGTGGATGACGGATCACCACCTCAAGCTGAACCTCAGCAAGACGGAGCTCCTCTTCCTCCCGGGGAAGGACTGCCCGTTCCATGATCTCGCCATCACGGTTGACAACTCCATTGTGTCCTCCTCCCAGAGCGCTAAGAACCTTGGCGTGATCCTGGACAACACCCTGACGTTCTCAACTAACATCAAGGCGGTGTCCCGTTCCTGTAGGTTCATGCTCTACAACATCCGCAGAGTACGACCCTGCCTCACACAGGAAGCGGCGCAGGTCCTAATCCAGGCACTTGTCATCTCCCGTCTTGATTACTGCAACTCGCTGTTGGCTGGGCTCCCTGCCTGTGCCATTAAACCCCTACAACTCATCCAGAACGCCGCAGCCCGTCTGGTGTTCAACCTTCCCAAGTTCTCTCACGTCACCCCGCTCCTCCGCTCTCTCCACTGGCTTCCAGTTGAAGCTCGCATCCGCTACAAGACCATGGTGCTTGCCTACGGAGCTGTGAGGGGAACGGTACCTCAGTACCTCCAGGCTCTGATCAGGCCCTACACCCAAACAAGGGCACTGCGTTCATCCACCTCTGGCCTGCTCGCCTCCCTACCACTGAGGAAGTACAGTTCCCGCTCAGCCCAGTCAAAACTGTTCGCTGCTCTGGCCCTCCAATGGTGGAACAAACTCCCTCACGACGCCAGGACAGCGGAGTCAATCACCACCTTCCGGAGACACCTGAAACCCCACCTCTTCAAGGAATACCTAGGATAGGGTAAGTAAGGGTAAGTAATCCTTCTCACCCCCCTTCTCCCCCAAAAAAAAGATTTAGATGCAAGTGGCTGTTCCACTGGATGTCATAAGGTGTATGCACCAATTTGTAAGTCGCTCTGGATAAGAGCGTCTGCTAAATGACTTAAATGTAAATGTACCTGTTCTAACCACTAGGCTACCTGCTCTAACCACTAGGCTACCTGCTCTAACCACTAGGCTACCTGCTCTAACCACTAGGCTACCTGTTCTAACCATGAGGCTACCTGCTCTAACCACTAGGCTACCTGCTCTAACCACTAGGCTACCTGCTCTAACCACTAGGCTACCTGTTCTAACCACTAGGCTACCTGCTCTAACCACTAGGCTACCTGCTCTAACCACTAGGCTACCTGCTCTAACCACTAGGCTACCTGCTCTAACCACGAGGCTACCTGCTCTAACCACTAGGCTACCTGCTCTAACCACTAGGCTACCTGCTCTAACCACGAGGCTACCTGCTCTAACCACGAGGCTACCTGCTCTAACCACTAGGCTACCTGCTACCTGTCTGTCTGTCTGTCTGTCTGTCTGTCTGTCTGTCTGTCTGTCTGTCTGTCTGTCTGTCTGTGTCTGTGTCTGTATCTGTGTCTGTTTGTCTGTGTCTCTGTGTCTCTGTGTCTGTGTCTCTGTCTGTGTCTCTATATCTGTGTGTGTCTATCTGTGTCTCAATCTATGTGTGTGTCCCTATATCTGTCTCTATCTCTGTGTGTCTCTATCTCTGTCTCTCTCTGTCTATGTCTCTATCTCTGTGTGCATCTCAACAGCCTAAAGTTGTTTCCTCTCGTCGTCTCCTCTCCTTGTTGTCTATCCTTGTTTCCCCTCCTTGTCTCCTCTTCTCCTCTCCTCTATAAAGACTCGCCACTCCAGACTTCAGAATCAAATCACTTTTATTATTAAACCAAGAGAAACCATAGAAACCAATAAACTACTCTTGATCGATTCGGTGCTCTGACTTTACAGCTCGTCTTTAGACGTCTCATTGGCTGGCGGTGGCGATGACTCATCAGTGACCTGTCAGAAGCAGAGAGGGGATTGGTCAAGAGAGCTGGAGTGGGAGGTGTTTGTATTCACAGTGACAGGGGATTGGTCAGAAGAGCTTAGAGTGGGAGGGGTTTGCATAATTAGTCAGGTAAGTTCAACTTCACCTCCTCTTCATCTTCATTATCCTCATCCTCCTCTTCCACCTTCGGAAGCTGTCCTCCATTGTCCAGGAACATAGCAAACATCTCCAAGTCTCTGGTCCCACTGTACTCTACCTCCTACACACAGAGAGAGAGAGAGAGACAGAGGGTATTGTTATAGTAGACAGACTTTCAGGTGTGACTGGTTTTTATCATGATGCCTGACTGTTCAAATCTCTTCCTCATTGCTCTCCAACACACACACACACACACAGTGTAGTTTGTGATAGAGGTGTGACAGTGTAGTCTTTCTATCCTTCCGATAGATTGTGTGTGACTCCCTCCAGGGTCAGAGGTTAAGGGTTAAAGGTTACCTTGCTGTCTTCTCCAGCAGGGTAGTATCGTAGCGTAGGGAAGCCAGACATAGACACTCCCTATACCCGTTTGTTTAGGGTCAGAGGTTAAGGTTAAGGTCAGAGGTTAAAGGTTACCTTGCTGTCTTCTCCAGCAGGGTAGTATCGTAGTGTAGGGAAGCCAGACACAGACACTCCCTCCACCTCATTGGTCGTGGCGTCGATCTTGGCAATGATGATGTCATCCCGGTCAGCGTACTTCTCTGCCAGCTTCTCCCAGACAGGAGCCAGCTCCTTACAGTGACCGCACCATGGGGCATCTACACACAGGCACACCATCTTTAGCTAACGTTCGCTAGCTAGTTAGGGTTTGGGTTACTTCTCTGCCAGCTTCTCCCAGACAGGAACCAGCTCCTTACAGTGACCGCACCATGGGGCATCTACACACAGGCACACTATCTTTAGCTAACGTTCGCTAGCTAGTTAGGGTTTGGGTTACTTTTCTTTTCAGAGAGGATTTATTATGCCACGCCTTGGAAGTTGAACTGCTGATGATTGACACAGGGATGGTTGACTTACAGAACTCCTGACCTCTAACCCATAACCTCTAACCCCCACCTCTCATCTCTAACCCCTGACCACTAACCTCTAACCCCTTGGAAGTTGAAATGCTGATGATTGACACAGGGATGGTTGACTTACAGAACTCTACGAAGACATTCTTGTTGTTGTCGAGGGCGACAGCCTCAAAGTTCTTCCCGACCAGAACTTTAACGGGTCCTTTATCCCAGTCCTCTGGTACCTCCTCGCTTAGCAGGTGAGACTGTAACCACAACACACAGTTATACTCTAACCTCTAACCCCTGACCTCTAACCCATAACCTCTAACCCCTGAACTCTAACCCATAACCTCTCATCTCTAACCCTTGACCACTAATCTCTGATCTCTAACCCTTGACCACTAACCTCTAACCCCTGACCTCTAACCCATAACCTCTCATCTCTAACCCTTGACCACTAATCTCTGATCTCTAACCCTTGACCACTAACCTCTAACCCTGACCTCTAACCCATAACCTCTCATCTCTAACCCTTGACCACTAATCTCTGATCTCTAACTCCTGACCACTAACCTCTAACCCCTGACCTCTAACCTTAAACTCCTGACCCCTAACCCCTGACCCTTATCCCAGTCCTCAGGTACATTCTCACTGAGAAAGTGAGCCTGGAACCATAACAAACAATTAGACCCTAATCCTGACCTCTGAACTTTACACCCTGTGTGGCTGTAGGGGTACGTGTGAACTGGTTGGCTGGCTATAGTGGTGGGAGTATTGTGATTGGCTAGCTCTAGCAGTAGGAGTGATGTGACTGGCTAGCTCTAGTAGTAGGAGTGATGTGACTGGCTAGCTCTAGTAGTAGGAGTGATGTGACTGGCTAGCTCTAGTAGTAGGAGTGATGTG
Organism: Oncorhynchus keta; assembly: GCF_023373465.1. Taxonomy (NCBI): domain Eukaryota; kingdom Metazoa; phylum Chordata; class Actinopteri; order Salmoniformes; family Salmonidae; genus Oncorhynchus; species Oncorhynchus keta. The sequence goes on from NW_026290086.1 coordinate 27,855, forward strand.
ATTGGCTAAGTCTAGTAGTAGGAGTGATGGGATTGCCTAAGTCTAGTAGCAGGAGTGATGTGATTGGCTAAGTCTAGTAGTAGGAGTGATGTGATACGTTGGCAGTATGGTCAGGAGTGATGTGATTGGCTAAGTCTAGTAGTATGTGTTATGTGATTAGCTAGCGCTAGTAGTAGGAGTGATATGATTGGTTGGGTGGTTGTTTACCTTCACGGTTCCGTCCAGAACTCCCTGACAGAAGGTTTGGAGTGTGGCGGCCGTTATCTGTCCAATCAGAGCGAACTTCTTGGTGGTGTCGGTGTTGATGATGCGTACAGTGGGGGCGTCGCCCTCGGAAAGACCGAAGTACTTCAGGACATGACTGACTGGTCCCGTTACATCTATAATTATGAACAATACCTACACACACACACAGACACACACAGACACACACACACACAGACACACACACACACACACACACACACACACACACACACACACACACACACACACACACACACACACACACACACACACACACACACACACGTCATTGCCCATACCAAGGAAAACCTTGAAAAACCATGACAATCTGCTGCTGAACAATGTACTGAATATAGTAGTATACTGTATATAGTAGTGTGTAGTAGTATAGTGTAGTAGTATACTGTATATAGTAGTAGTATACTTTATATAGTGGTGTGTAGTAGTAGTCTACTGTATATAGCAGTGTGTAGTAGTAGTATACTTTATATAGTAGTGTGTAGTAGTAGTATACTGTATATAGTAGTAGTATACTGTATATAGTAGTAGTATACTGTATATAGTAGTAGTATACTGTATATAGTAGTAGTATACTGTATATAGTAGTGTGTAGTAGTAGTATACTGTATATAGTAGTAGTATACTGTATATAGTAGTAGTATACTGTATATAGTAGTAGTATACTGTATATAGTAGTGTGTAGTAGTAGTATACTGTATATAGCAGTGTGTAGTAGTAGTATACTTTATATAGTAGTGTGTAGTAGTAGTATACTGTATATAGTAGTAGTATACTGTATATAGTAGTGTGTAGTAGTAGTATACTGTATATAGCAGTGTGTAGTAGTAGTATACTTTATATAGTAGTGTGTAGTAGTAGTATACTGTATATAGTAGTAGTATACTGTATATAGTAGTAGTATACTGTATATAGTAGTAGTATACTGTATATAGTAGTGTGTAGTAGTAGTATACTGTATATAGCAGTGTGTAGTAGTAGTATACTTTATATAGTAGTGTAGTAGTAGTATACTGTATATATTTTTTATTATTTTTATTTCACCTTTATTTAACCAGGTAGGCTAGTTGAGAACACCTTTATTTAACCAGGTAGGCTAGTTGAGAACACCTTTATTTAACCAGGTAGGCTAGTTGAGAACACCTTTATTTAACCAGGTAGGCTAGTTGAGAACACCTTTATTTAACCAGGTAGGCCAGTTGAGAACACCTTTATTTAACCAGGTAGGCCAGTTGAGAACACCTTTATTTAACCAGGTAGGCCAGTTGAGAACACCTTTATTTAACCAGGTAGGCCAGTTGAGAACACCTTTATTTAACCAGGTAGGCCAGTTGAGAACACCTTTATTTAACCAGGTAGGCCAGTTGAGAACACCTTTATTTAACCAGGTAGGCCAGTTGAGAACACCTTTATTTAACCAGGTAGGCCAGTTGAGAACACCTTTATTTAACCAGGTAGGCCAGTTGAGAACACCTTTATTTAACCAGGTAGGCCAGTTGAGAACACCTTTATTTAACCAGGTAGGCCAGTTGAGAACACCTTTATTTAACCAGGTAGGCCAGTTGAGAACACCTTTATTTAACCAGGTAGGCTAGTTGAGAACACCTTTATTTAACCAGGTAGGCCAGTTGAGAACACCTTTATTTAACCAGGTAGGCTAGTTGACATACAGTGAGTGAAATGAGGTAAGTTAAGGAAATAAATAGGCCATGGTGGCGAAGTAATTACAGTATAGCAATTAAACACTGGAATGGTAGATCGGCAGAAGATGAATGTGCAGGTAGAGATACTGGGGTGCAAAGGAGCAGAATAAATAAATACCAGTATGGGGATGAGGTAGATAGATGGGCTGTTTACAGATGGGCTATGTACAGGTGCAGTGATCTGTAAGCTGCTCTGACAGCTGGTGCTTAAAGCTAGTGAGGGAGATGTGAGTCTCCAGCTTCAGAGATTTTTGCAATTCGTTCCAGTTATGGGCAGCAGAGAACTGGAAGGAAAGATGACCAAAGGAGGAATTGGCTTTGGGGGTGACCAGTGAGATATACCTGCTGGAGCGCGTGCTACGAGTGGGTGAGGCTATGGTGACCAGTGAGATATACCCGCTGGAGCGCGTGCTACCAGTGGGTGCTGCTATGGTGACCAGTAAGCTGAGATAAGGCGGGGCTTTACGTAGCAGCGACTTGTAGATAACCTGTAGCCAGTGGGTTTGGTGACGAGTATGAAGTGAGGGCCAACCAACGAGAGAGTACAGGTCGCAATGGTGGGTAGTGTATGGGGCTTTGGTGACAAAACGGATGGCACTGTGATAGACTGCATCCAGTTTGTTGAGTAGAGTGTTGGAGGCTATTTTATAGATGACATCACCGAAAGTCGAGGATCGGTAGGATGGTCAGTTTTACGAGGGTATGTTTGGCAGCATGAGTGAAGGATGCTTTGTTGCGATATAGGAAGCCGATTCTAGATTTAATTTTGGATTGTAGATGCTTAATGTGAGTCTGGAAGGAGAGTTTACAGTCTAACCAGACACCCTGGTATTTGTAGTAGTCCACGTATTCTAAGTCAGAGCGGTCCAGAGTAGTGATGCTGGACGGGCGAGCAGGTGCGGGCAGTGATCGATTGAATAGCATGCATATAGTTTTACTTGCGTTTAAGAGCAGTTGGAGGCCACGGAAGAAGAGTTGTATGGTATTGAAGCTCGTCTTGAGGTTAGTTAACACAGTGTTAACACAGTGTCCAAGGAGGGGTCAGAAGTATACAGAATGGTGTCGTCTGCGTAGAGATGGATCAGAGAATCACCAGCAGCAAGAGCAACATCATTGATGTATACAGAAAAGAGTCGGCCCGAGAATTAAACCCTGTGGCACACCCATAGAGACCGCCAGAGGTCCGGACAACAGGCCCTCCGATTTGACGGTTATGATGTCGTTTAGAACCTTGAGTGTGAATGAGGTGCACCCATGACCAGCTCTGAAACCAGATTGCATAGCGGAGAAGGTTTGTTGGGATTCGAAATGGTCAGCAATCTGTTTGTTAAACTTGGATTTCAAAGACCTTAGAAATACAGGGTAGGATAGATATACTGTAGGTCTGTAGCAATTTGGGTCTAGAGTGTCACCCCCTTTGAAGAGGGGGATGACCGCGGCAGCTTTCCAATCTTTGGGAATCTCAGACGATACGAAAGAGAGGTTGAACAGGCTAGTAATAGGGGTTGCAACAATTTTGGCAGATTATTTTAGAAAGAGAGGGTCCAGATTGTCTAGCCCAGAATGGCAGTTAAGTTCCTAGGCCGTCATTGAAAATAAGAATTAGTTCTTAAACTGACTTGCCTCGTTAAATAAATGTAAAATAAAATAATTCACTGCCTCGTTGGAGATGTTAGGCCGACAGGAGGCAGTTTAATTCACTGCCCCGTTGGAGATGTTAGGCCGACAGGAAGCAGTTTGATTCACTGCCCCGTTGGAGATGTTAGGCCGACAGGAAGCAGTTTGATTCACTGCCCCGTTGGAGATGTTAGGCCGACAGGAGGCAGTTTAATTCACTGCCCCGTTGGAGATGTTAGGTCGACAGGAGGCAGTTTAATTCACTGCCCCGTTGGAGATGTTAGGCCGACAGGAGGCAGTTTAATTCACTGCCCCGTTGGAGATGTTAGGCCGACAGGAGGCAGTTTAATTCACTGCCCCGTTGGAGATGTTAGGCCGACAGGAGGCAGTTTAATTCACTGCCCCGTTGGAGATGTTAGGCCGACAGGAGGCAGTTTAATTCACTGCCCCGTTGGAGATGTTAGGCCGACAGGAGGCAGTTTAATTCACTGCCCCGTTGGAGATGTTAGGCCGACAGGAGGCAGTTTAATTCACTGCCTCGTTGGAGATGTTAGCCCGACAGGAGGCAGTTTAATTCACTGCCCCGTTGGAGATGTTAGGCCGACAGGAGGCAGTTTAATTCACTGCCCCGTTGGAGATGTTAGCCCGACAGGAGGCAGTTTAATTCACTGCCCCGTTGGAGATGTTAGGCCGACAGGAGGCAGTTTAATTCACTGCCCCGTTGGAGATGTTAGGCCGACAGGAGGCAGTTTAATTCACTGCCCCGTTGGAGATGTTAGGCCGACAGGAGGCAGTTTAATTCACTGCCCCGTTGGAGATGTTAGGCCGACAGGAGGCAGTTTAATTCACTGCCCCGTTGGAGATGTTAGGCCGACAGGAGGCAGTTTAATTCACTGCCCCGTTGGAGATGTTAGGCCGACAGGAGGCAGTTTAATTCACTGCCCCGTTGGAGATGTTAGGCCGACAGGAGGCAGTTTAATTCACTGCCCCGTTGGAGATGTTAGGCCGACAGGAGGCAGTTTAATTCACTGCCCCGTTGGAGATGTTAGGCCGACAGGAGGCAGTTTAATTCACTGCCCCGTTGGAGATGTTAGGCCGACAGGAGGCAGTTTAATTCACTGCCCGTTGGAGATGTTAGCCGACAGGAGGCAGTTTAATTCACTGCCCCGTTGGAGATGTTAGGCCGACAGGAGGCAGTTTAATTCACTGCCCCGTTGGAGATGTTAGGCCGACAGGAGGCAGTTTAATTCACTGCCCCGTTGGAGATGTTAGGCCGACAGGAGGCAGTTTAATTCACTGCCCCGTTGGAGATGTTAGGCCGACAGGAGGCAGTTTAATTCACTGCCCGTTGGAGATGTTAGGCTGACAGGAGGCAGTTTAATTCACTGCCCCGTTGGAGATGTTAGGCCGACAGGAGGCAGTTTAATTCACTGCCCCGTTGGAGATGTTAGGCCGACAGGAGGCAGTTTAATTCACTGCCCCGTTGGAGATGTTAGGCCGACAGGAGGCAGTTTAATTCACTGCCCCGTTGGAGATGTTAGGCCGACAGGAGGCAGTTTAATTCACTGCCCGTTGGAGATGTTAGGCCGACAGGAGGCAGTTTAATTCACTGCCCCGTTGGAGATGTTAGGCCGACAGGAGGCAGTTTAATTCACTGCCCCGTTGGAGATGTTAGGCCGACAGGAGGCAGTTTAATTCACTGCCCGTTGGAGATGTTAGGCCGACAGGAGGCAGTTTAATTCACTGCCCCGTTGGAGATGTTAGGCCGACAGGAGGCAGTTTAATTCTGTTGGAGACTGCAGGAGGCAGTTTAATTCACTGCCCCGTTGGAGATGTTAGGCCGACAGGAGGCAGTTTAATTCACTGCCTCGTTGGAGATGTTAGCCGACAGGAGGCAGTTTAATTCACTGCCCCGTTGGAGATGTTAGCCCGACAGGAGGCAGTTTAATTCACTGCCCCGTTGGAGATGTTAGCCCGACAGGAGGCAGTTTAATTCACTGCCCCGTTGGAGATGTTAGGCCGACAGGAGGCAGTTTAATTCACTGCCCCGTTGGAGATGTTAGGCCGACAGGAGGCAGTTTAATTCACTGCCCCGTTGGAGATGTTAGGCCGACAGGAGGCAGTTTAATTCACTGCCCCGTTGGAGATGTTAGGCCGACAGGAGGCAGTTTAATTCACTGCCCCGTTGGAGATGTTAGGCCGACAGGAGGCAGTTTAATTCACTGCCCCGTTGGAGATGTTAGGCCGACAGGAGGCAGTTTAATTCACTGCCCCGTTGGAGATGTTAGGCCGACAGGAGGCAGTTTAATTCACTGCCCCGTTGGAGATGTTAGGCCGACAGGAGGCAGTTTAATTCACTGCCCCGTTGGAGATGTTAGGCCGACAGGAGGCAGTTTAATTCACTGCCCCGTTGGAGATGTTAGGCCGACAGGAGGCAGTTTAATTCACTGCCCCGTTGGAGATGTTAGCCCGACAGGAGGCAGTTTAATTCACTGCCCCGTTGGAGATGTTAGGCCGACAGGAGGCAGTTTAATTCACTGCCCCGTTGGAGATGTTAGGCCGACAGGAGGCAGTTTAATTCACTGCCCCGTTGGAGATGTTAGGCCGACAGGAGGCAGTTTAATTCACTGCCCCGTTGGAGATGTTAGGCCGACAGGAGGCAGTTTAATTCACTGCCCCGTTGGAGATGTTAGGCTGACAGGAGGCAGTTTAATTCACTGCCCCGTTGGAGATGTTAGGCCGACAGGAGGCAGTTTAATTCACTGCCCCGTTGGAGATGTTAGGCCGACAGGAGGCAGTTTAATTCACTGCCCCGTTGGAGATGTTAGGCCGACAGGAGGCAGTTTAATTCACTGCCCCGTTGGAGATGTTAGGCCGACAGGAGGCAGTTTAATTCACTGCCCCGTTGGAGATGTTAGGCCGACAGGAGGCAGTTTAATTCACTGCCCCGTTGGAGATGTTAGGCAGGAGGCAGACAGGAGGCAGTTTAATTCACTGCCCCGTTGGAGATGTTAGGCCGACAGGAGGCAGTTTAATTCACTGCCCCGTTGGAGATGTTAGGCCGACAGGAGGCAGTTTAATTCACTGCCCCGTTGGAGATGTTAGGCCGACAGGAGGCAGTTTAATTCACTGCCTCAAGCGAGATGTTAGGAGTTCATATCAAATCTGAGCATCTGACTGATCACTGCAGCTGTACATAGTCCATCTGGAAATAGCCAATCTACCTACCTCATCCCCATACTGTTTTTTATTTACTTTTCTTCTCTTTTGCACACCAGTATCTCTACTTGCACATCATCATCTGCTTATCTATCACTCCAGTGTTAATCTGCTAAATTGTAATTACTCAACTACTATGGCCTATGTATTATTGTATTGCCTTACCTCCTCAGACACAGACAGGTCTACCCTGCCCTCGTCAAACCTCCTCAGACACAGACAGGTCTACCCTGCCCTCGTCAAACCTCCTCAGACACAGACAGGTCTACCCTGCCCTCATCAAACCTCCTCAGACACAGACAGGTCTACCCTGCCCTCGTCAAACCTCCTCAGACACAGACAGGTCTACCCTGCCCTCATCAAACCTCCTCAGACACAGACAGGTCTACCCTGCCCTCATCAAACCTCCTCAGACACAGCCAGGTCTACCCTGCCCTCATCAAACCTCCTCAGACACAGACAGGTCTACCCTGCCCTCATCAAACCTCCTCAGACACAGACAGGTCTACCCTGCCCTCATCAAACCTCCTCAGACACAGACAGGTCTACCCTGCCCTCGTCAAACCTCCTCAGACACAGACAGGTCTACCCTGCCCTCATCAAACCTCCTCAGACACAGACAGGTCTACCCTGCCCTCGTCAAACCTCCTCAGACACAGACAGGTCTACCCTGCCCTCATCAAACCTCCTCAGACACAGACAGGTCTACCCTGCCCTCGTCAAACCTCCTCAGACACAGACAGGTCTACCCTGCCCTCGTCAAACCTCCTCAGACACAGACAGGTCTACCCTGCCCTCATCAAACCTCCTCAGACACAGACAGGTCTACCCTGCCCTCATCAAACCTCCTCAGACACAGACAGGTCTACCCTGCCCTCATCAAACCTCCTCAGACACAGACAGGTCTACCCTGCCCTCATCAAACCTCCCCAGACACAGACAGGTCTACCCTGCCCTCATCAAACCTCCTCAGACACAGACAGGTCTACCCTGCCCTCATCAAACCTCCTCAGACACAGACAGGTCTACCCTGCCCTCATCAAACCTCCTCAGACACAGACAGGTCTACCCTGCCCTCATCAAACCTCCTCAGACACAGACAGGTCTACCCTGCCCTCATCAAACCTCCCCAGACACAGCCAGGTCTACCCTGCCCTCATCAAACCTCCTCAGACACAGACAGGTCTACCCTGCCCTCATCAAACCTCCTCAGACACAGACAGGTCTACCCTGCCCTCATCAAACCTCCTCAGACACAGACAGGTCTACCCTGCCCTCATCAAACCTCCCCAGACACAGCCAGGTCTACCCTGCCCTCATCAAACCTCCTCAGACACAGACAGGTCTACCCTGCCCTCATCAAACCTCCTCAGACACAGACAGGTCTACCCTGCCCTCATCAAACCTCCTCAGACACAGACAGGTCTACCCTGCCCTCATCAAACCTCCTCAGACACAGACAGGTCTACCCTGCCCTCATCAAACCTCCTCAGACACAGACAGGTCTACCCTGCCCTCGTCAAACCTCCTCAGACACAGACAGGTCTACCCTGCCCTCATCAAACCTCCTCAGACACAGACAGGTCTACCCTGCCCTCATCAAACCTCCTCAGACACAGACAGGTCTACCCTGCCCTCATCAAACCCCTCAGACACAGACAGGTCTACCCTGCCCTCGTCAAACCCCTCAGACACAGACAGGTCTACCCTGCCCTCATCAAACCCCTCAGACACAGACAGGTCTACCCTGCCCTCGTCAAACCCCTCAGACACAGACAGGTCTACCCTGCCCTCGTCAAACCTCCTCAGACACAGACAGGTCTACCCTGCCCTCATCAAACCTCCTCAGACACAGACAGGTCTACCCTGCCCTCATCAAACCTCCTCAGACACAGACAGGTCTACCCTGCCCCTCATCAAACCTCTTCAGACACAGACAGGTCTACCCTGCCCTCGTCAAACCTCCTCAGACACAGACAGGTCTACCCTGCCCTCATCAAACCTCCTCAGACACAGACAGGTCTACCCTGCCCTCGTCAAACCTCCTCAGACACAGACAGGTCTACCCTGCCCTCATCAAACCTCCTCAGACACAGACAGGTCTACCCTGCCCTCATCAAACCTCCTCAGACACAGACAGGTCTACCCTGCCCTCGTCAAACCTCCTCAGACACAGACAGGTCTACCCTGCCCTCATCAAACCTCCTCAGACACAGACAGGTCTACCCTGCCCTCGTCAAACCTCCTCAGACACAGACAGGTCTACCCTGCCCTCATCAAACCTCCTCAGACACAGACAGGTCTACCCTGCCCTCATCAAACCTCCTCAGACACAGACAGGTCTACCCTGCCCTCATCAAACCTCCTCAGACACAGACAGGTCTACCCTGCCCCTCATCAAACCTCCTCAGACACAGACAGGTCTACCCTGCCCTCATCAAACCCCTCAGACACAGACAGGTCTACCCTGCCCTCATCAAACCTCCTCAGACACAGACAGGTCTACCCTGCCCTCGTCAAACCTCCTCAGACACAGACAGGTCTACCCTGCCCTCCTCAAACCTCCTCAGACACAGACAGGTCTACCCTGCCCTCGTCAAACCTCCCCAGACACAGACAGGTCTACCCTGCCCTCGTCAAACCTCCTCAGACACAGACAGGTCTACCCTGCCCTCATCAAACCTCCTCAGACACAGACAGGTCTACCCTGCCCTCATCAAACCTCCTCAGACACAGACAGGTCTACCCTGCCCCTCGTCAAACCTCCTCAGACACAGACAGGTCTACCCTGCCCTCATCAAACCTCCTCAGACACAGACAGGTCTACCCTGCCCTCGTCAAACCTCCTCAGACACAGACAGGTCTACCCTGCCCTCATCAAACCTCCTCAGACACAGACAGGTCTACCCTGCCCTCATCAAACCTCCTCAGACACAGACAGGTCTACCCTGCCCTCATCAAACCTCCTCAGACACAGACAGGTCTACCCTGCCCTCATCAAACCTCCTCAGACACAGACAGGTCTACCCTGCCCTCATCAAACCTCCTCAGACACAGACAGGTCTACCCTGCCCTCATCAAACCTCCTCAGACACAGACAGGTCTACCCTGCCCTCGTCAAACCTCCTCAGACACAGACAGGTCTACCCTGCCCTCATCAAACCTCCTCAGACACAGACAGGTCTACCCTGCCCTCGTCAAACCTCCTCAGACACAGACAGGTCTACCCTGCCCTCATCAAACCTCCTCAGACACAGACAGGTCTACCCTGCCCTCATCAAACCTCCTCAGACACAGACAGGTCTACCCTGCCCTCATCAAACCTCCTCAGACACAGACAGGTCTACCCTGCCCTCATCAAACCTCCTCAGACACAGACAGGTCTACCCTGCCCTCATCAAACCTCCTCAGACACAGACAGGTCTACCCTGCCCTCGTCAAACCCCCTCAGACACAGACAGGTCTACCCTGCCCTCATCAAACCTCCTCAGACACAGACAGGTCTACCCTGCCCTCATCAAACCTCCTCAGACACAGACAGGTCTACCCTGCCCTCATCAAACCTCCTCAGACACAGACAGGTCTACCCTGCCCTCGTCAAACCTCCTCAGACACAGACAGGTCTACCCTGCCCTCGTCAAACCTCCTCAGACACAGACAGGTCTACCCTGCCCTCATCAAACCTCCTCAGACACAGACAGGTCTACCCTGCCCTCATCAAACCTCCTCAGACACAGACAGGTCTACCCTGCCCTCATCAAACCTCCTCAGACACAGACAGGTCTACCCTGCCCTCGTCAAACCTCCTCAGACACAGACAGGTCTACCCTGCCCTCATCAAACCTCCTCAGACACAGACAGGTCTACCCTGCCCCTCGTCAAACCTCCTCAGACACAGACAGGTCTACCCTGCCCTCATCAAACCTCCTCAGACACAGACAGGTCTACCCTGCCCTCATCAAACCTCCTCAGACACAGACAGGTCTACCCTGCCCTCATCAAACCTCCTCAGACACAGACAGGTCTACCCTGCCCTCGTCAAACCTCCTCAGACACAGACAGGTCTACCCTGCCCTCATCAAACCTCCTCAGACACAGACAGGTCTACCCTGCCCTCATCAAACCTCCTCAGACACAGACAGGTCTACCCTGCCCTCATCAAACCTCCTCAGACACAGACAGGTCTACCCTGCCCTCATCAAACCTCCTCAGACACAGACAGGTCTACCCTGCCCTCGTCAAACCTCCTCACGCCATTTGCTTTCTTTTTTTTCTATTGTGTTATTGACTGTATGTTTTGTTTACTCCATGTGTAACTCTGTTGTTGTTGTTGACTAGTGGTTTATACACATCTCTGCTGTGGAGAACTAAATGACAGTCTAAAAGACTAGTGGTTTATACACATCTCTGCTGTGGAGAACTCAATGACAGTCTAAAAGACTAGTGGTTTATACACATCTCTGCTGTGGAGAACTAATTGACAGTCTAAAAGACTAGTGGTTTATACACATCTCTGCTGTGGAGAACTAAATGACAGTCTAAAAGACTAGTGGTTTATACACATCTCTGCTGTGGAGAACTAAATGACAGTCTAAAAGACTAGTGGTTTATACACATCTCTGCTGTGGAGAACTAAATGACAGTCTAAAAGACTAGTGGTTTATACACATCTCTGCTGTGGAGAACTAAATGACAGTCTAAAAGACTAGTGGTTTATACACATCTCTGCTGTGGAGAACTAAATGACAGTCTAAAAGGCTAGTGGTTTATACACATCTCTGCTGTGGAGAACTAAATGACAGTCTAAAAGACTAGTGGTTTATACACATCTCTGCTGTGGAGAACTAAATGACAGTCTAAAAGACTAGTGGTTTATACACATCTCTGCTGTGGAGAACTAAATGACAGTCTAAAAGACTAGTGGTTTATACACATCTCTGCTGTGGAGAACTAAATGACAGTCTAAAAGACTAGTGGTTTATACACATCTCTGCTGTGGAGAACTAAATGACAGTCTAAAAGACTAGTGGTTTATACACATCTCTGCTGTGGAGAACTAAATGACAGTCTAAAAGACTAGTGGTTTATACACATCTCTGCTGTGGAGAACTAAATGACAGTCTAAAAGACTAGTGGTTTATACACATCTCTGCTGTGGAGAACTAAATGACAGTCTAAAAGACTAGTGGTTTATACACATCTCTGCTGTGGAGAACTAAATGACAGTCTAAAAGACTAGTGGAGATCAAGTTTATAAATTGCCTGGCCGGGCTGAAGAGGCAGTGGATTGCGCAGTCAGATGGAACAGAGTAAATAGACATTTTAACGTCAGAGATTTAGCCGGTGGTAACTTGTGGAATAGACGCCGGCTGGAATGCGCTTTTAACCAATCAGGATTAGACCCATCCATTATATAAATGGCAGTATTTGTATAGTTGTGTACAGTATAATACCTTGCCCTTGAAGTCCCTGGCCACGGTGCTGTATTCAGTCAGAAGGCTCTTCTGCTCCTGGACTGTAGAGTTGATGAACAGGAGGGTGTGGGTGTGAACCTTTGAACCAAAGATCTTATCCGCATTCTGCAGGATAGACAGACACAACACACTCAATAGGCTGTGTGTGTGTGTGTGTGTGTGTGTGTGTGTGTGTGTGTGTGTGTGTGTGTGTGTGTGTGTGTGTGTGTGTGTGTGTGTGTGTGTGTGTGTGTGTGTGTGTGTGTGTATGTGTGTGTGTGTGTGTGTGTGTGTGTGTGTGTGTGTGTATATGTTTATGTGTGTGTGTGTGTGTGTGTGTATGTTTTCGTGTGTGTGTGTGTGTGTGTGTGTGTGTGTGTGTGTGTGTGTGTGTGTGTGTGTGTGTGTGTGTGTGTATATGTTTATGTGTGTGTGTGTGTGTGTGTGTGTGTGTGTGTGTGTGTGTGTGTGTGTGTGTGTGTGTGTGTGTGTGTGTGTGTGTGTGTGTGTATGTGTGTGTGTGTGTGTGTGTGTGTGTGTGTGTGTGTGTGTGTGTGTGTGTGTGTGTGTGTGTGTGTATGTGTTTGTGTGTGTGTGTGTGTGTTCGTGTGTGTGTATGTGTTCGCGTGTGTTCGTGTGTTCGTGTGTGTGTGTGTGTGTGTGTGCGTGTGTCTATGTGTGTGTGTCTATGTGTCTATGTGTTTGTGTGTGTGTGTTTGTGTGTATGTGTGTGTGTGTGTGTGTGTGTGTGTGTGTGTGTGTGTGTGTGTGTGTGTGTGTGTGTGTGTGTGTGTGTGTGTGTGTGTGTGTGTGTGTGTGTGTGTGTGTATGTGTTTGTGTGTGTGTGTGTTCGTGTGTGTGTGTGTATGTGTTCGCGTGTGTTCGTGTGTTCGTGTGTTCGTGTGTGTGTGTGTGTGTGTGTGCGTGTGTCTATGTGTTTGTGTGTATGTGTGTGTGTGTGTGTGTGTGTGTGTGTGTGTGTGTGTGTATGTGTATGTGCCTGTGTGTTTGTGTGTGTGTTTGTGTGTGTGTGTGTGTGTGTGTGTGTGTGTGTGTGTGTGTGTGTGTGTGTGTGTGTGTGTGTGTGTGTGTGTGTGTGTACCTGCTCGTTGAGCTCTATGACCAGCTCCAGACTGTTGGTCCTGATGAAGACAATCAGCTCCTCTTTACCCACCTTCTCCTCCTCAGACACAGACAGGTCTACCCTGCCCTCGTCAAACTAACACACACACACACACATTAGAAGTCATGGTTTAGAGGTCAGGGTTTAGAGGTCAGGGTTTAGAGGTCAGGTTTAGAGGTCAAGGTTTAGAGGTCAGGGGTTAGAGGTCAGGGTTTAGAGGTCAGGGGTTAGAGGTCAGGGTTTAGAGGTCAGGGGTTAGAGGTCAGGGGTTAGAGGTCAGAGCTCCTCACCTTCTTGAACAGCACCACTCTGTTGTTCTTTACTTCGTATTTCTGGAAGACCTCTGGACTGGTTGTCACCCCGAACACCATGTCAACCATCTCCATGGCAACACTATAGAACACCTTGGCCTCCTCACTCTCCAGACTCTGGAGACAGACAGACAGACAGACAGACAGACAGACAGACAGACACCATGTCCAGGGTGAGACAGACAGACACCACGTCCAGGGTGAGACAGACAGACAGACAGACAGACAGACAGACAGACAGACAGACAGACAGACAGACACCATGTCCAGGGTGAGACAGACAGACAGACAGACAGACAGACAGACAGACAGACAGACAGCACGTCCAGGGTGAGACAGACAGACAGACAGACAGACAGACAGACAGACAGACAGACAGACACCATGTCCAGGGTGAGACAGACAGACACCACGTCCAGGGTGAGACAGACAGACAGACAGACAGACAGACAGACAGACAGACAGACAGACAGGGTTGGAGACAAGGGGTCAGGATTAGGGTTGGAGACCAGGGGTCAGGGTCAGGGTTGGAGACCAGGGGTCAGGGTTAGGGTAGGAGACCAGGGGTCAGGGTCAGGGTTGGAGACCAGGGGTCAGGGTTAGGTTGGAGACCAGGGCTCAGGGTCAGGGTTGGAGACCAGGGGTCAGGATTAGGGTTGGAGACCAGGGGTCAGGGTTAGGGTTGGAGACCAGGGGTCAGGGTTAGGGTTAGAGACCAGGGTCAGGGTTAGGCTGGAGACCAGGGGTCAGGGTTAGGGTTGAGACCAGGGGTCAGGGTTAGGCTGGAGACCAGGGGTCAGGGTTAGGTTGGAGACCAGGTGTCAGGGTCAGGGTCAGAGACCAGGGGTCAGGGTCAGGGTTGGAGACCAGGGGTCAGAGACCAGGGTCAGAGACCAGGGGTCAGGGTTAGGGTTGGAGACCAGGGGTCAGGGTCAGGGTTGGAGACCAGGGGTCAGAGACCAGGGTCGGAGACCAGGGGTCAGGGTTAGGGTTGGAGACCAGGGGTCAGGGTCAGGGCTGGAGACCAGGGGTCAGGGTTAGGGTTGGAGACCAGGGGTCAGGATTAGGGTTGGAGACCAGGGGTCAGGGTTAGGTTGGAGACCAGGGTCAGGGTCAGGCTGGAGACCAGGGGTCAGTGTCAGGGTTGGAGACCAGGGTTCAGGGTTAGGGTTAGAGACCAGGGGTCAGGGTTAGGGTTGGAGACCAGGGGTCAGGGTTAGGGTTTGAGACCAGGGGTCAGGGTCAGGGTTGGAGACCAGGGGTCAGGGTTAGGGTTGGAGACCAGGGGTCAGGGTCAGGGTTGGAGACCAGGGGTCAGGGTTAGAGTTGGAGACCAGGGGTCAGTGTCAGGGTTGGAGACCAGGGGTCAGGGTTAGGGTTAGAGACCAGGGGTCAGGGTTAGGGTTGGAGACCAGGGGTCAGGGTTAGGGTTAGAGACCAGGGGTCAGGGTTAGGGTTGGAGACCAGGGGTCAGGGTTAGGGTTTGAGACCAGGGGTCAGGGTCAGGGTTGGAGACCAGGGGTCAGGGTTAGGGTTGGAGACCAGGGGTCAGGGTCAGGGTTGGAGACCAGGGGTCAGGGTTAGGGCTGGAGACCAGGGTCAGGGTCAGGGTTAGGTTTGGAGACCAGGGTCAGGGTTAGGGTTGGAGACCAGGGGTCAGGGTTGGAGACCACGGGTCAGGGTTGGAGACCAGGGTCAGGGTCAGGCTGGAGACCAGGGGTCAGGGTTAGGGCTGGAGACCAGGGGTCAGGGTCAGGGTTGCAGACCAGGGGTCAGGCTGGAGACCAGGGGTCAGGGTTAGGCTGGAGACCAGGGGTCAGGGTCAGGGTTGGAGACCAGGGGTCAGGGTTAGGGTTGGAGACCAGGGGTCAGGGTCAGGGTTGGAGACCAGGGGTCAGGGTTAGGGTTGGAGACCAGGGGTCAGGGTTAGGGTTTGAGACCAGGGGTCAGGGTCAGGGTTTGAGACCAGGGGTCAGGGTCAGGGTTGGAGACCAGGGGTCAGGGTCAGGGTTGGAGACCAGGGGTCAGGGTTAGGGTTTGAGACCAGGGGTCAGGGTCAGGGTTTGAGACCAGGGGTCAGGGTCAGGGTTGGAGACCAGGGGTCAGGGTCAGGGTTGGAGACCAGGGGTCAGGGTCAGGGTTGGAGACCAGGGGTCAGGGTTAGGGTTTGAGACCAGGGGTCAGGGTCAGGGTTGGAGACCAGGGGTCAGGGTCAGGGTTGGAGACCAGGGGTCAGGGTTAGGGTTGGAGACCAGGGGTCAGGGTTAGGGTTGGAGACCAGGGGTCAGGGTTAGGGTTGGAGACCAGGGGTCAGGGTTAGGGTTGGAGACCAGGGGTCAGGGTTAGGTTTGGAGACCAGGGGTCAGGGTACTCACAGTGAAGAACCCCAGCACTGTAACGTTGTGAAAGCTGATGTGTTCTGAAGCGGCATCAGTCGTCTCTAACACCACGGCACTGGGACCTGACCGCCTCTTCAACCACTGGACAATACCCTGCACTGTCCTCTTCCCTAAAACACACACAGTTTGATGGTTAGGTTTAGGGTCAGTAGGGTTTGAGGTCAGGGGCTAGAGGTTATTACCAGTGAAGTCGATGGGGTTGCTTCTGTCTCCGTCGGTGAACAGTTTGATGGTCAGGTTTAGGGTCAGTAGGGTTTGAGGTCAGGGGCTAGAGGTTATTACCAGTGAAGTCGATGGGGTTGCTTCTGTCTCCGTCGGTGAACAGTTTGATGGTTAGGTTTAGGGTCAGTAGGGTTTGAGGTCAGGGGCTAGAGGTTATTACCAGTGAAGTCGATGGGGTTGCTTCTGTCTCCGTAGGTGAACAGTTTGATGGTCAGGTTTAGGGTCAGTAGGGTTTGAGGTCAGGGGCTAGAGGTTATTACCAGTGAAGTTGATGGGGTTGCTTCTGTCTCCGTCGGTGAACAGTTTGATGGTTAGGTTTAGGGTCAGTAGGGTTTGAGGTCAGGGGCTAGAGGTTATTACCAGTGAAGTCGATGGGGTTGCTTCTGTCTCCGTCGGTGAACAGTTTGATGGTTAGGTTTAGGGTCAGTAGGGTTTGAGGTCAGGGGCTAGAGGTTATTACCAGTGAAGTCGATGGGGTTGCTTCTGTCTCCGTCGGTGAACAGTTTGATGGTTAGGTTTAGGGTCAGTAGGGTTTGAGGTCAGGGGCTAGAGGTTATTACCAGTGAAGTCGATGGGGTTGCTTCTGTCTCCGTCGGTGAACAGTTTGATGGTTAGGTTTAGGGTCAGTAGGGTTTGAGGTCAGGGGCTAGAGGTTATTACCAGTGAAGTCGATGGGGTTGCTTCTGTCTCCGTCGGTGAACAGTTTGATGGTTGGGAAACTTCCGACATCAAACTCTTCCGCCAGCTCCTTCTCCTCTGCAGCATCCACTTTAGCCAGACGGTATCCCTCGCTCTCTCCCTTCAACACCCCCGCTGACTCCACATACACCGGCTCCAACTGACGGCAGTGACCACACCACGGAGCATCTACACACACACACACACACACACACACACACACACACACACACACACACACACACACACACACACACACACACACACACACACACACACACACACACACACAATATGGCAAATTAATGATAAAATGCAAATATACCAGATCAGATCCAGAGTCAGTTGAGGCTAAACTGGTAGCCATGGTAACTCCTCATAACCTTAACCTCAGGTAGAGGTAGCCCTGGTAGCCATGGTAACTCCTCCTAACCTTAACCTCAGGTAGAGATAGCCCTGGTAACTCCTCCTAACCTTAACCTCAGGTAGAGATAGCCATGGTAACTCCTCCTAACCTTAACCTCAGGTAGAGATAGCCCTGGTAACTCCTCCTAACCTTAACCTCAGGTAGAGGTAGCCCTGGTAACTCCTCCTAACCTTAACCTCAGGTAGAGGTAGCCCTGGTAACTCCTCCTAACCTTAACCTCAGGTAGAGGTAGCCCTGGTAACTCCTCCTAACCTTAACCTCAGGTAGAGGTAGCCCTGGTAACTCCTCCTAACCTTAACCTCAGGTAGAGGTAGCCATGGTAACTCCTCCTAACCTTAACCTCAGGTAGAGATAGCCCTGGTAACTCCTCCTAACCTTAACCTCAGGTAGAGGTAGCCCTGGTAACTCCTCCTAACCTTAACCTCAGGTAGAGGTAGCCCTGGTAACTCCACCTAACCTTAACCTCAGGTAGAGGTAGCCCTGGTAACTCCTCCTAACCTTAACCTCAGGTAGAGGTAGCCATGGTAACTCCTCCTAACCTTAACCTCAGGTAGAGGTAGCCATGGTAACTCCTCCTAACCTTAACCTCAGGTAGAGATAGCCCTGGTAACTCCTCCTATCCTTAACCTCAGGTAGAGGTAGCCCTGGTAACTCCTCCTAACCTTAACCTCAGGTAGAGATAGCCCTGGTAACCATGGTAACTCCTCCTAACCTTAACCTCAGGTAGAGGTAGCCCTGGTAGCCATGGTAACTCCTCCTAACCTTAACCTCAGGTAGAGGTAGCCCTGGGAGAATGTACATGTGCTGCAGTTGGAGAGAACATGTGAACATTCAGCTGATAAGGGTCCTTAGTGATGACGAGTGTTAAAGGTCAGGGAGTAAAACAAATAAGGGTCCTGAGAGATGACGAGGGTTAGGGTAAGGGAGTAATAGAGTCATGAGGATGAAGAGAAGGTTTCAAATTAATTGTACAACTGGCCAGGATGACTAGGTGACTAACCCTAACCCAAGATGACTAGGTAACTAACCCTAACCCTAACCCAGATGACTAGGTGATTAACCCTAACCCAGATGACTAGGTGACTAACCCTAACCCAGATGACTAGGTGACTAACCCTAACCCAGATGACTAGGTAACTAACCCTAACCCAAGATGACTGGGTGACTAACCCTAACCAAGATGACTAGGCAACTAACCTTAACCTTCACTATGTTGCTACTCACAGAACTCAACCAGCAGGAACTTGTTTTCACTCAGGGCCCTTTGGAAGTTATTGATGTGTAGAACCATCACGTCCTTCTCCTCCTCTATCTCAGTCGTTTTCTCTTTCTTCTCCGGCTCCGTCTCCTGTTCCGCTGTGTCGGTCTGTTCTGGACTGGTGTCCTCCGCCGTCTCGGTCCGGGACACATGGAGAACCAGAACCACGGCTACTAGAACCACACAGAACCGCATGGTGATGATGCTGATGGAGAATAACCCTCGTCACAAACTGTTCTGCTGGTCACACACTATCCTGTCCACAAGTCACGCAGTGTCCTGTCTCTCCTGTCCACTAGTCACGCAGTGTCCTGTCTCTCCTGTCCACTAGTCACGCAGTGTCCTGTCTCTCCTGTCCACTAGTCACGCAGTGTCCTGTCTCTCCTGTCCACTGGTCACTCAGTGTCCTGTCTCTCCTGTCCACAAGTCACGCAGTGACCTGTCTCTCCTGTCCACAAGTCACGCAGTGTCCTGTCTCTCCTGTCCACTAGTCACGCAGTGTCCTGTCTCTCCTGTCCACTGGTCACACTCTGTCCTGTCTCTCCTGTCCACTGGTCACACTCTGTCCTGTCTCTCTTGTCCACTGGTCACACTCTGTCCTGTCTCTCCTGTCCACTGGTCACACTCTGTTCTGTATCTCCTCTGTTCTGTCTCACTGCCACACACAACTGATAACACAGTCTCCTCTGACGAGCACAACAGGTGCGTGTGTGTGTGTGTCAGAATCCTACTGGTCTCACTACCGACCAATCAGAAGCCGAATCCCAATCTTAAATGGCCAATCACAAAGTGTCACATTTCACTGGAGTAGAAACGGTAGCTCAGTTCAAACATACACACACACACACACGCACACACGCACGCACGCACGCACGCACGCACACACACACACACACACGCGCACGCGCACGCGCACGCGCACACGCACACGCACACGCACAAACATATATACAGTGGGGCAAAAGTATTTAGTCAGTCACCAATTGTGCAAGTTCTCCCACTTAAAAAGATGAGAGAGGCCTGTAATTTTCATCAAAGGTACACTTCAACTATGACAGACAAAATGAGAAGAAAGAAAATCCAGAAAATCACATTGTAGGATTTTTAATGAATTTATTTGCAAATTATGGTGGAAAATAAGTGTTTGGTCACCTACAAACAAGCAGGATTTCTGGCTCTCACAGACCTGTAACTTCTTCCTTAAGAGGCTCCTCTGTACTCCACTTGTTACCTGTATTAATGGCACCTGTTTGAACTTGTTATCAGTACAAAAGACACCTGTCCACAACCTCAATCAGTCACACTCCAAACTCCACTATGGCCAAGACCATAGAGCTGTCAAAGGACACCAGAAACAAAATGGTAGACCTGCACCAGGCTGGGAAGACTGAATCTGCAATAGGTAAGCAGCTTGGTTTGAAGAAATCAACTGTGGGAGCAATTATTAGGAAATGGAAGACATACAAGACCACTGATAATCTCCCTCGATCTGGGGCTCCACGCAAGATCTCACCCCGTGGGGTCAAAATGATCACAAGACCGGTGAGCAAAAATCACAGAACCACACGGGGGGACCTAGTGAATGATCTGCAGAGAGCTGGGACCACAGTAACAAAGCCTACCATCAGTAACACACTACGTCGCCAGGGACTCAAATCCTGCAGTGCCAGACATGTCCCCCTGCTTAATCCAGTACATGTCCAGGCCCGTCTGAAGTTTGCTAAAGAGCATTTGGATGATCCAGAAGAAGATTGGGAGAATGTCATATGGTCAGATGAAACCAAAATATAACTTTTTGGTAAAAACTCAACTCGTCGTGTTTGGAGGACAAAGAATGCTGAGTTGCATCCAAAGAACACCATACCTACTGTGAAGCATGGGGGTGGAAACATCATGCTTTGGGGCTGTTTTTCTGCAAAGGGACCAGGACGACTGATCCGTGTAAAGGAAAGAATGAATGGGGCCATGTATCGTGAGATTTTGAGTGAAAACCTCCTTCCATCAGCAAGGGCATTGAAGATTAAACGTGGCTGGGTCTTTCAGCATGACAATGATCCCAAACACACTGCCCGGGCAACGAAGGAGTGGCTTCGTAAGACTCATTTCAAGGTCCTGGAGTGGCCTAGCCAGTCTCCAGATCTCAACCCCATAGAAAATCTTTGGAGGGAGTTGAAAATCTGTGTTGCCCAGCAACAGCCCCAAAACATCACTGCTCTAGAGGAGATCTGCATGGAGGAATGGGCCAATATACCAGCAACAGTGTGTGAAAACCTTTTGAAGACTTACAGAAAACGTTTGACCTCAGTCATTGCCAACAAAGGGTATATAACAAAGTAATGAGATCAACTTTTGTTATTGACCAAATACTTATTTTCCACCATAATTTGCAAAAAAATTCATGGGATTTTCTGGATTTTCCTTTCTCATTTTGTCTGTCATAGTTGAAGTGTACCTATGATTAAAATTACAGGCCTCTCTCATCTTTTTAGGTGGGAGAACTTGCACAATTGGTGGCTGACTAAATACTTTTTTAAATACTGTATATATATATATATATATATATATATATATATATATATATATATATATATGTATATATATAACTCATATAACTCACATATATAACTCGCAAACAGCCATCCGCTTTGACTTTCGAGCAGTCTCGACCAACCTGCTTTGCTGACTTGTCAGGCATATATCTTGTGATACAGAAGACTATGAAGCATGACACTCTTAATCTCAGGGTCAGAAAACTAAGGATTTGAATACTAGCTGTGCCTGCACTCTGACCTGTTATCAAAATGACATACTTATGTAATGTCCTCCTGAATGGATTGAAAAATGCTCCTTTTCTGGACAAGAAATAGACAGGCAGAGGCTTCAAGAAGAATACTTGCTCCTGGTGGGGCTTGAACTCATAAGCTTGTTGTCTAATTGCTGTATACTGCTGTGTAAATACCCTAACAGACTGCACCACAGGATCCATCAACAACACTTTCAATGATCACCATATTTTGCAGAAACGGAGCTATACGATATTCGGACCAAGTCAATATAACTTTTAAGGTACCTGGCTAGCTCAGTCGGTAGAGCATGAGATTCTTAATCTCAGGGTCGTGGGTTTGATCCCCACGTTAGGTGGTTATTTTCTCTGCAGAAGCACCAACACACTTCGCAAACAGCCATCCGCTTGGACTTTCGAGCAGTCTAGCCACCCTGCATTGCTGACTTGTCAGGCATAGCTGGTGATACAGAAGACTATGAATTTGAATACTAGCTGTGCCTGCACTCTGACCTGTTAACTCAATGACTTATACTGCTGTATAAGTAAAACAGGCTAACCAATTGCACCACAGGATCCATTAACAACACTCTCACTGATCACCATATTTTGCACAAACGGAGCTGTACGATATTCGGACCAGGTCAATATTACCGCTGAGATGCCTGGTTAGCTCAGTCGGTAGAGCATGACACTCTTAATCTCAGGGTCAGAAAACTAAGGATTTGAATACTAGCTGTGCCTGCACTCTGACCTGTTATCAAAATGACATACTTAAGTAATGTCCTTCTAAACGTGGTCCTTCTGTAGCTCAGTTGGTAGAGCATGGCGCTTGTAACGCCAGGGTAGTGGGTTCGATCCCCGCGACCACCCATACGTAGAATGTATGCACACATGACTGTAAGTCGCTTTGGATAAAAGCGTCTGCTAAATGGCATATATTATTATATTATTATTATATTATTATTATTATAATTATTATAAATGGATTGAAAAATGCTCCTTTTCTGGACAATAAATAGACAGGCAGAGGGTTCAAGAAAAGTACATGCTCCTGGTGAGCCTTGAACTCACAACCTCGGCATTGCTTCGCTGCGTACTGCTGTATAAGTACCACGCGCTAACCGATTGCACCACAGGAGCCTGATCACATGTTTCCCATATTTTGCACAAACATAGTCCGACAATTGATCTCCCTGGCTAACTCAGACGGTAGAGCATGAGACTCTTTATCTCATATTCGAACCTGTAAGAAAGTGCTATTTCTTATGCAAATGACCAGCTTACTGCTATTGTAACAGAATAACTTTACGTCCGTCCCCTCGCCCATACCCGGGCGCGAACCAGGGACCCTCTGCACACATCAACAACAGTCACCCTCGAAGCATCGTTACCCATCGCTCCACAAAAGCCACGGCCCTTGCAGAGCAAGGGGAACTACTACTTCAAGGTCTCAGAGCAAGTGACGTAACCGATTGAAACGCACACCGCTAACTAAGCTAGCCATTTCACATCCGTTACACTATTACATTGCTATAACTGAGACAACACATAACAACGTATTTTCACAGTAAAACATGGTAGGCCTCATACAGGATATCTCTCACACATACACACACTAATTTAAATCATCCACAACACTGTCGAAACAGGATATATAGCCGTCAGTTCGGCCACAACATCCCGTGACTGCAAGAGCACACACACATACACACACTAACTGCCGAGGACACACAGATAAGAGCGCACAACACATGCACCCACACATTGCGACAAGATTCAGAAGGATGACGAACGGCTCAACAAGACCAATCCAAGAAGACAACACCTCAACTGTGACCAACCAGAAGACCAGAACTTCCAGACTCAACCTACTTTCTGTACTGTACATAACATGCTTGCACTCTGTTATCGGGGCTTCTTTCTGCTGGTTCCTTGTGAGCTGAATGAACGAGCCCGTATACGCTGTACCAGATATCTTTACTCTTAATTAAACTGTCGCTTGTCGTACAATTTACCACCTTGTCTGAATCGATCCTTGACCGACCCGCCCTATCTACATATCCCATTATCAACAGAATCTTGGTAGCAGAGGATGGTTTACTAAAGACCCAGTCCAGAGTGGTTGATGTGGGTGTGAGGGGGCGAGTTGGTGGAAGGACGGTTCGCGGAGGACAGGTGAAGACATTCGGGGGGAGGACAACAATTCTGCTCAACTCGGGAAACTGATCTCCAGGTCGACCATAAACAAGGTAAGCAAAACCTGTTAAATCAAACTTTGCATATTGTCGCATAGTCTATCCAAATTTGATCAGTATTACCGGGTGTGAGTATGAATTCTTGTTTAAATTTATATGCATAAATGACATGTGCATGACAGTGAAGTAAACATATGTGGTTGAAATTCTATTCAATAAGTCCGGCTGAGACCGGTCCGACTGAGGTCGGTAAGGGATAGACTTGATTTGATCCGTAATAAGTGGTAACTGACCTATTCAATAAGTCCGGCTGAGACCGGCCCGACAGAGTTCGGTAAGGGATAGACTTGATTTGATCCGTAATAAGTGGTAACTGACCTATTCAATAAGTCCGGCTGAGACCGGTCCGACAGAGTTCGGTAAGGAATAGACTTGATTTGATCCGTAATAAGTGGTAACTGACCTATTCAATAAGTCCGACAGAGTTCGGTAAGGAATAGGTTCGGGGTGTTCTAGAAATCTCTAATGTAAATGCATGAACACTGAATGTCTGTTGAATAAAGTGTTTTAATTGACAAACATTGACTGTATTGAACAAATGTTAAAATGATGTTTAGATGTGCTGATATATAACCTATTGGTTGCGCATTCCACAACGCCGTACAAACTAAACAGCACATATCAAATTCTGAGTGTGGGAGGGAGGAGCTCTGAGATAAGGCAGAGTACGTGTCTCCAGGAATACATCACGGGTATTTACCAGTGACGGGCTAAGCACACTCAGATAGTCTGAATATATGTTTCAATTGGTCAAAATATACATATATATTTACTAAAACACACAATACATGACAAAATGGCGACCCCAAATACTCCCAAAACTGAAATTTAACGACTTTCTAGATCAGAAGTTACAAGACAGATCAGGGGGAAAAGAACAGTGGAAGTCCATAAAGGAGATTTGGGAAGGGTTGAAGTTGAAATGGACACAGGCAGGTTATCTAGGAGGGGGGGGGGGTCCAACTGAGTACGATGGAATGTGGGTTGAGAGAGACAGTGCAGTAAGCTAGAGACAAGTAGGTAGAAAGGAACAAAAGTCGCATGTTTAAAAAAGAAGGGACTAAACAAAGAGAGAGAGCAGAAGCGGAATTAAAAATAGGCACTTGGGCCGTTGAAGAGGCTCGGAGAGTGCGACTGAACAAAAAAACGGAAATGATGGGGGTAGTCACCCAACAGGAAGAGGGGGCGTCAATGGAAGCTACGCAGGGTAGCGTCGACTCCCCCTCGACTCCACCCTCGGCTCCACAGCTCTATCCTAACCTGCCTCCTCCATACTCCCCTGTGGTGGACAGCGTTACTGCACCCAAAATACAGGCACCAGTCTTCGTTGTGCAGGGGGGCAAACTCCATGGGCAGATCCAAGTGAATGTAGAAGGGGGACACCTGATCTGTAATGACAACCTGACTCCTAACCACCATTCCACTCCAGGGGAGCCTGAAGGGAGTCGATCTCACCCAATGGGGGGAAACGAACCAAAGCCGCTGCCTCCCGCCCAGTGCGACCTCCCACCATCGAATCAATCACGACCTGGCAACCCACCTACCTCCCACTCCCTGCAATCCAGAGGGGGAGCACAGGGTGGGTTCTCATCGTACCAAGGACCTGGAGGGGGAGCACAGGGTGGGTTCTCATCGTACCAAGGACCTGGAGGGGAGCACAGGGTGGGTTCTCATCATGCCGAGGACAATCAGCGAAAGGAAGCAGCCTGAGAGAAGAACATGAGGGAGCTATGAGGGGTGTGGAGCTGAGAAGGGAGTACCTCTCTTCCACCGGTGGAACAAGGAGAAGAATACGACGGTCGGATTTGTTCCGAAGAGGTTTGGGAAGCGTCCCGTCTACTCGAAATCCTAGCAGAAGAGGACAGTGAAGACGGGAGTTCACTCTTGCTGGAAGGGGTGTTCAAGGGTAAATCAACCAACCTGAGGGGGAGGGTGTAAGGAGATCGAACCGACTCATTGCACAGTGTGGGAGGGAAGAGGAAATGCAGGAAAGTGAAAGGAGGAGAGGGAATGCGGACAGGTATGCGCGTGTACACAGCTGCTCAGATGCCTCTCAGACTGAGTCCCGGAAATCACAACCGTGAAGAGTATGTGCCGTGGAAAATGCAGGACTTGACAGCTCTCATGGAGCAACTACCCAGCCTACACGGGGGTGCCTCAGCCTGGCTGCTCCAATTGCAGACACTGACGTCAGGGATCAGAATGGCTCTAGCTGATATGAAGGCCTTACTGGTTAGGGCAACAGACCACACCACTATGAACGTCCTGATCAAGGCTGCTGGATTGGAGTCCAACGGAGGAGCAACTCCTCCTGAAATCTACAGACAAGCATTGTGGGCTGAGCTGAGGAGAGCTTATCCTACTGAAAGGAACTATGCAACACTCACTTCCTTCATGATGGAGGCGAGGGAGCAGGCTGCGCAATACCTGGACAGAGCTAAAACCACCTGGATGACAGTCCACACTGAACCCTATGACCAAACGGGAACCACTCTGAGCATGTGGAAGGAGATGGTGGTGAATGGGACCCCGTCCGAAGTGAAAGCCAAACTAAGGGCCACAGTGGGGTTGTTAGCCATGTCGACTGTCATGTTCAACTCCCATGTCCACCACCACATCACTCAATACAACAAGGACAAGGGCACAGCTGACACACAGGTGCAGTCTCTGCAGGTTCAGCTGTTGAAACTTCAGCTCAAGGAAGCACAAAAAACTGAAAGACCCAAGAAACAAATGGTGGCAGAAGACCAACCAAGACATATCCCAGATCATAGAAAAAACTGTCACCAAGATGCTAGTTTCCTCCCCGCTGCCTAGTCAGGTGTCTCCACACCAGCCACCTCCTATTGCATACCAAGCACCACCAGTTCCATACCCTCAAGCAGTCTGCCCACCCCAAGGGCCCGGTTATGTAGGAACCGGGTATGCCCAGCCGGGATACCCTACAACACCCATCACACAACAATGGGGTCCCAGAGCCGTGGGGCCCCGGACTCCAGGGCCGTGCTTCAACTGTGGTCAACCAGGACACTATGCCAGAAATTGTCCCCAGCCGCTTACCGGCCAGCAACAGCAATTCCTGGCCAACCCGAGGGAGAGGTTATGCTCCTAGAGGAAGAGGAGGCCCAAGAGCTACAGCACCAGCTCAGGGACCTGGCTACTACCAGCCAGTATACAATCATCCAGCAGCCCCAGTAGGCCCCAATCCATCCTTCCAGGGAATATTATTATTATTATTATTATTATTATATTATTATATTAATGTCTGATGGATATCCCCCCTGGGAATGAAGCTGCCCACCATCACCTGGTGAGACGGATGGCCAACATTTCTCCATCCACACCGAACCGACAGTGACGTGTGAAGTGGAAGGTGTTATCCATAAATTCCTAGTGGATACAGGATGTACATACTCTGCCATCAAATCTCACCAACCCCTGTCTTCAGATTCTATACAGGTGGTGGTGGGGGTATCAGGAAGACCAGAAGCCCAGTTTAAAACCACCCCTTTACTTTTCCAATGGGGACCATCCCGGTTGACATATCAGTTCCTTTTCTGTCCCAACCTGTTGGGCAGGGACTTACTCTGCAGACTCGGATGCACAATATACCTGACTGAAAAGGGAGTTGAAGTCTCCATTTCCCCGATCCCAAGGGCAAGAGTCCTGATGCTTCCCATCCTGCCAGGGCCCGTGCCCTCCACTACCCAATAAATCTATTGGCTAAGGTGCCTCTCAAACGGACCAGCAACCCCAGCTATCCAGTTTCAGTTTAACCAAATGAGAAAGCTCATCTATTCCTTCCACCCTTACAAGCCTCCCCAGGCGGAGTTACACTGCACACTTAATGTAACCGATGATGAAGACACACCCTACACACAAGACTGGGATGAGAATATGATGCACCTCACCCCCACAGTTCGTTGCCTCACCATTATCTGTGGACCTGAAGGTGTTGCTGCCCCCGTCATACTCTCCAACAACATTAAGCCTTGGTACCAGCTGGGGCCTGATTCTGCTCCACATGTTACTTTGGCTGTGGGTAATGGACACGAAGCCAGGAGTTTGGGCCCTATGACAAGAAGAGCCTCCAAACTCACCTGGGAACCTACCTCCACACCCGGGCTGCTGAAAGCATCGACTAAGGAAATGTGGCGTATGACATTTATAGACACAGAAGAACAGTGCCAGCCTGAGCGGCTCACACTCCCGAGTCACCATGGTAAACCTTATTCTGACCATCCATCGTCACCGGCCGTTCTGGAATCCATTGAATCCAAGTCGATATGGACCCACAACCCCTTTATATTGATGTGGGAAAATTACAGGTTCACCCAGTTGCCATTACCCTAACCAACCCTGCACAGGTACCAATATTTTGAACCCAGTATCGATTAAAGCCTGAACAGACAGAGGGAATCAGACCTACTATCGAAGGCCTCCTGGGAGCTAGGTGTATATACAAGACTCAGTCACCATGGAACACCCCCATACTTCCTGTTCTGAAAGCAGGAGGAGAAACTTACAGGATGGTGCAGGATTTCCGGGCTGTGAATGAAGTTACCACACCCATTGATCTCCCTGTTCCTGACCCACACATCACTCTGAGCAACCTCTCACCTAAGCATCGGTACTTTAATAATATAATAATATATGCCATTTAGCAGACGCTTTTATCCAAAGCGACTTACAGTCATGTGTGCATACGTTCTACGTATGGGTGGTCCCGGGAATCGAACCCACTACCCTGGCGTTACAAGCGCCATGCTCTACCAACTGTGCTACAGAAGGACCACACTTTACCGTAGTGGACTTGGTTCTTCAGCATCTCGTTGGATGAGGCTTCCCAGCCGCTCTTTGCCTACGAGAAACAGCAATATACTTATTCAGTCCTTCCCCAAGGTTACACTTGCTCCCCCGGAATGTTCAATCATATCCTGAAGACTCACCTGGCTGAACTGAAAATCCCGGAAGGAGTGATACTTATACAATACGTAGACGACCTGTCTAGAAATGACTAAAACCCTGTTAGACTTTCTGGCAGTCAAGGGCTACAAAGTCAAGATGGCAAAAGTGCAATCATGCAGACGAACCGTTCTGTTCCTGGGGAGGGAGGTCTCATGCGAGGGCGCCGGGCTCTCCAAATCACACCGAGACTCGATCCTACACCATCCCAGACCCATTACTGTTTCAGGAATGCTCTCTTTCCTGGGGTTGACGGGGTACAGCCGTACTCATATCCCAGACTACACTTCAAGAACTGAACCTCTGAGAGAAATTGTGCGGGAAGCGGGCCCAAGGAAACTACATGCCCCCTTGACATGGACTCCGGAAGCTTCTAATGCATTTGGACTGTTGAAAGCAGACCTATCTGTCGCAGCTGCTCTCACCTGACTAAAACGTTTCACCTTGATGTTTCTGAAAAGGAAGGTTTTACGTCCTCGGTCCTTTTTCAGAAACAAGAGGGGGAGAGAAGAGTGCTGATGTATCACTCCGCTAAACTTGATCACATTGAGACAGACCAAACCACGTGTTCCAGGTATGTGGCTGCAGTAGCTAAGGCCATTGAAAAAACTGCACACCTCTTAATGTGCCACAAAATGCAGATACACACCCATCATGGGGTTGCAGCGTACCTCATGAGCAAGGAATTTACTTTCAGTGCTGACAGAAAAAAACAAAATCCAGAACAAATGCACCCAGTCGCACATAACGTTTGTCAACACCGACAAAAACATGGCAGATGCACTCAATGCGGAAGAAGGGCTGGCTCCTGCCAGGAAAGAGCAGCACAGGAACTCAAACTGAGGCCTGACTTGGGAAACGAACCCCTGATCCTTCCTGGTTATACACTGATGGCTGCTGTTACAGAGGGAAAAAAGGAAACATAGCTGCCTATGCAGTACAGCAGCTCCAGGACAAAACCCATGTCACTCTGGAATCAGGAATCATTCCCCAACCTGCATCTGCACAGCTGGCTGAAATCATTGGACTAACCCAAGCCCTGGAAAGGGCAGAAGGAAAGACTACAAATATATACACGGATTCGGCACACGGAGCAGTACACACCGATGGACCCCAATGGGTCAGACGAAACTTCACCACCACAGGGAATCTACCAATCAAACACAAGGCCCAAATGGAGCGATTGATAAATGCTCTATCCCTGCCAAAGAAGGTGGCCATCATGAAGTGCAGAGGTCATCAAGACCTAAAAAACAGAATCAGTAGAGGAAATGACGCTGCAGACCAGGCAGCCAAGAAAGCAGGTGGGTACATCCCGAAGCAGATGGTGTTGCGGATAAACCCTGCACAGACTGAATTGACGAATCAACACATACAAGAGCTACAACTTGCAGCCGGACCGTATGAACATTCGGTCTGGGGACAGAAGGGGGCCACCAAAGGACCTGATGAACTATGGCGGTGCCATGATGGTAGACTGGTGGCCCCAGCACATCTCTGTCCTGAACTGATAAGAGAGGCCCATGGGCCCACCCATGAAGGGAAACTTAAAACTTTGCAGAAGGTTTCCTACATATGGTGGCACCCCCACATGAAAGACATGACAGAGTTATTCTGCGACGAGTGCAGCATTTAATAATATAATATAATAATAATATATGCCATTTAGTAGATGCTTTTATCCAAAGCGACTTACATTCATGTGTGCATACATTCTACATATGGATGGTCCCAGAGATCGAACCCACTACCCTGGCGTTACAAGCGCCATGCTCTACCAACTGAGCTACAGAAGGACCACTGACAGAAGGACCACTGACATTTGTGGAAGTCACAATCCAAAAAAACCCTACCAGACCCCAATGGGGTCCTACCCAGTACCAAATGCATGCTTCCAAGACATCAGTATAGACTATACAGACATGGGGGCAGACAATGTGAAAAATGGGAAGAGGTATCTGCTAGTAATGGTGGATAGGTTCTCCAAATGGGTAGAAGCAATTCCAACAGCCAGAGAGGATGGGAAGTCAGTCATTAAGTGGTTACAAACTGAGCTCATACCTAGATATGGGGTCCCTAGGCAAATCAGATCCGACAATGGGTCCCACTTTTCAAACCAACACCTGAGACAGGTGGGGGAGAGGTTCGGTATTGTACACAAATTTGGCTCTGTGTACAAGCCGCAATCCCAGGGACTTGTGGAACGCTGCAACCAAACTCTTAAAGCCAAGATAGCTAAAGTGTGTGCAGGTTCCAAATTGACATGGGTGGAAGCTCTGCCCCTTGCGTTGATGGCCATGAGGTCCTCACCAGGAGCAGGGACTCATCTCTCACCCCATAAAATAATGACTGGGAGAGTTATGCCAGGTCCACCAAGAGAGGGAGGTCATATGCCCCCTCTTGATGTCCACCAGATAGGTATGACTGACTATGTGAGAAAACTGACGGAACTGTCTGCAGCTCTCTCCAAACAGATACACCGTGCCCAAGAGGGGGAGCTGACGGGAGATCCAGAGCCACCGAAGGTAAAGGTCGGCGATTGGGTAAGGATCAAGGTCCACAAGAGAAAGTTGCCGGATCCCAGGTGGACTGGACCGTACGAAGTGAAGGAGGTTACTTCACACTCAGTCCAGGTCAAAGGTAAATCAGGCGCACCTTGGCACCACTTGACTGATTGTACCCCAGCACCGACTCCTTCCAGAACTTTGACTGAAGTCAGGGTCGATTTGAGCGACCTAAATTTGATTCCAACCACAGAACCCTTAGTTGGTGAGGATGTGGGAGCGACTCCCCAGCACACCAACTAACCGATCTCCCAGGGATAAGGGTTATCCCTGGACGAGACTGGGGAATATCGGGCCCCATGTTTGTTGTTTTTGTCATAGTCACAGGGGTTTCCATGGGAATCCTCCTGTGGCTGTTAGAGCATCATACACCCCCATCTGAAACACACATAGGACGAGCTAATGTATCAACCAACTCCACCACAGTTACAAACAAACACATAATTCACAGGCGCAACATTCAGACTGTAGATACAGAGTGCACTGCAAAGCTGATTAGAAGCACCACACTATGCTCACCTCTCAACACGACCACTACTGTTACTCTACCATGGGGAATACTGGGAGCCCCTGGGGAGGGATATGGTACCCGCGCCCTTTTTTTGGTCTAGATCAGTGTGGTACATGACGGAGGGGGGATACTACAAATGGACGTGGAAGAATCTAGTGGCTGAAACTGGTCCTGACTGGTCTAGTTGGACAGAGCATCAGATTGCACTTATGTGGCGTAGGAGGTTGACGTTAACTAAAGTTGATATTGGTTTAAAGCTAGTGGTTAAACATAGGGAAGGTGATACTGGGTGTACTCCCTTCTTATTGGCACCATGGGAGGAGCAAAGAGTCTATTGGCACCTCAAAATATGTTTTACTAACTCAACCACACCCCTTGCGGTGCTCTCAAAGCGAGAACCTGTAGTTACAAATGACCCTAGGTGGAGCCCTGTCACTATGACCACTGCTCCTCCCAAAATGGATGATGCCATCCTGATGGCTACAGGAATCTCAGGCTTCACTAATAATTGGTTGTTATTGACAGAGGAAGCTGCTAATAGCACTCGACAGAGTTGTGTGGTGTGTATGGGAGCTCGTCCATTACTTCGCATTGTCCCTGCTGTAGTGGCTTTGACATGCCTAATCCCATTAATGACTAAAGATTAACCCCAGTTTTAATTGTACTGCATGGGATCTTATCTATCCCATAACTAGATCTACCGCTAGGAAACCAATGTTTTCCAACGAAGTTGCCAAGGCAACTTTCACCTGTGTTAATATGACAGGGGGAGGTACCAATGTGGGACAGGTTCCAGAGGATTGGTGTCTAGATACGTTTAGTGTTGTTGGGAGTTTCAGGCCAATATCCAGAGCAGATGTATGGTGGTGGTGTTTGATAAATTACCCTCTAATGCTACTGGAAGTTGTGCCCTTTGTTACTCTCCTTTTGCCTGTTTCTATCTACCCTACAGGGGCTGCAGACCTCGTTCTTAGGGTCCAGATGGTGAACCCAGGATATTTGAATGGACGTTCCAGGCGTGCCACCACCCCATCTAGTGGTGATTCCACAGACATAGATGCCATTGGAGTCCCAAGGGGTGTTCCTGACGAGTATACGTTGGTTGATCAGGTGGCAGCTGGTTTTGAGTCCTCCATTTGTTGGTGGTGTACTATTAATAAAAATGTGGATAGAATCAACTACATACATTTTAATGTACAGAAACTGGGTAATTGGACCCAGCAAGGATTTGAAGCCATGCATGGTCAGTTAGCTGCAACTTGTCTTATGACATTTCAGAATCGTATTGCAGTGGATATGCTGCTGGCGGAGAAAGGTGGAGTTTGTACTATGTTTGGTGAACAGTGTTGTACTTTCATTCCTAATAACACAGCCTCTGATGGTAGCCTGACTGTAGCTTTAGACGGACTACGGACCCTTAATGGTAAGATGAAATCCCATTCAGGTGCGGACACTATGTGGGACTCCTTCTATGTGGGACTCCTAATTCTCTCTTCTCTCCTAATTCTCTCCTTCTCTCTTTCTTTCTCTCTCTCGGAGGACCTGAGCCCTAGGACCATGCCCCAGGACTACCTGACATGATGACTCCTTGCTGTCCCCAGTCCACCTGGCCATGCTGCTGCTCCAGTTTCAACTGGCCTGAGCCCTAGGACCATGCCCCAGGACTACCTGACATGATGACGCCTTGCTGTCCCCAGTCCATCTGACCGTGCTGCTGCTCCAGTTTCAACTGTTCTGCCTTATTATTATTCGACCATGCTGGTCATTTATGAACATTTGAACATCTTGGCCATGTTCTGTTATAATCTCCACCCGGCACAGCCAGAAGAGGACTGGCCACCCCACATAGCCCGGTTCCTCTCTAGGTTTCTTCCTAGGTTTTGGCCTTTCTAGGGAGTTTTTCCTAGCCACCGTGCTTTTACACCTGCATTGTTTGCTGTTTGGGGTTTTAGGCTGGGTTTCTGTACAGCACTTTGAGATATCAGCTGATGTACGAAGGGCTATATAAATAAATTTGATTTGATTTGATTTGATTTGATTCTGCCTTATTATTATTCGACCATGCTGGTCATTTATGAACATTTGAACATCTTGGCCATGTTCTGTTATAATCTCTACCCGGCACAGCCAGAAGAGGACTGGCCACCCCACATAGCCTGGTTCCTCTCTAGGTTTCTTCCTAGGTTTTGGCCTTTCCAGGGAGTTATTCCTAGCCACCGTGCTTTTATACCTGCATTGCTTGCTGTTTGGGGTTTTAGGCTGGGTTTCTGTACAGCACTTTGAGATATCAGCTGATGTACGAAGGGCTATATCAATAAATTTGATTTGATTTGATTTGATTTTAGATCAAGCTGGTCTGTCATAATTTAATAGAGACAGTAGATCTAGCTGGTCTGTCATAATATAATAGAGATAGTAGATCTAGCGGGTCTGCCATAATATAATAGAGACAGTTGATCTAGCTGGTCTGTGGATATTTAATAGAGACAGTAGATCGAGCTGGTCTGTCATAATATAATAGAGACAGTAGATCTAGCTGGTCTGTCATAATATAATTGAGACATTAGATCGAGCTGGTCTGTCATAAAATAATAGAGACAGTAGATCAAGCTGGTCTGTCATAATATAATAGAGACAGTAGATCTAGCTGGTCTGTCATAATATAATAGAGACAGTAGATTCAGCTGGTCTGTCATAATATTATAGAGAATGTAGATCAAGCTGATCTGTCATAATATCATAGAGACCGTAGATCTAGGTGATCTGTCATAATATAATAGAGACAGTAGATCTGGTCTGTCATAATATAATAGAGACAGTAGATCTTGCTGGTCTGTCATAATATAATAGAGAATGTAGATCGACCTGGTCTGTCATAATATAATAGAGACAGTAGATCTAGCTGGTCTGTCGATATTTAATAGAGACAGTAGATTGAGCTGGTCTGTCATAATATAATAGAGACAGTAGATCTAGCTGGTCTGTCATAATATAATAGAGACAGTAGATCGAGCTGGTCTGTCATAATATAATAGAGACAGTAGATATAGCTGGTCTGTCATAATATAATAGAGACAGTAGATTTAGCTGGTCTGTCATAATATAATAGAGAATGTAGATCAAGCTGGTCTGTCATAATATAATAGAGACATTAGATCTGGCTGGTCTGTCATATTATAATAGAGACAGTAGATCTAGCTAGTCTGTCATAATATAATAGAGACAGTAGATCTTGCTGGTATGTCATAATATAATAGAGACAGTAGATCTAGCTGGTCTGTCATAATATAATAGAGACAGTAGATCTAGCTGGTCTGTCATATTATAATAGAGACAGTAGATCTAGCTGGTCTGTCATAATATAATAGAGACAGTAGATCTAGCTGGTCTGTCATAATATAATAGAGACAGTAGATCGAGCTGGTCTGTCATAATATAATAGAGACAGTAGATCTAGCTGGTCTGTCATAATATAATAGAGACAGTAGATCTAGCTGGTCTGTCATAATATAATAGAGACAGTAGATCTAGCTGGTCTGTCATAATATAATAGAGACAGTAGATCTAGCTGGTCTGTCATAATATAATAGAGACAGTAGATCTAGCTGGTCTGTCATAATATAATAGAGACAGTAGATCTAGCTGGTCTGTCATAATATAATAGAGACAGTAGATCTAGCTGGTCTGTCATAATATAATAGAGACAGTAGATCTAGCTGGTCTGTCATAATATAATAGAGACAGTAGATTTAGCTGGTCTGTCATAATATAATAGAGACAGTAGATCTAGCTGGTCTGTCATAATATAATAGAGACAGTAGATCTAGCTGGTCTGTCATAATATAATAGAGACAGTAGATCTTAGCTGGTCTGTCATAATATAATAGAGACAGTAGATCGAGCTGGTCTGTCATAATATAATAGAGACAGTAGATCTAGCTGGTCTGTCATATATAATAGACAGTAGAGCTGGTCTGTCATACATAGTAGTATCTAGCTGGTCTGTCATAATATAATAGAGACAGTAGATCTAGCTGGTCTGTCATAATATAATAGAGACAGTAGATCTAGCTGGTCTGTCATAATATAATAGAGACAGTAGATCTAGCTGGTCTGTCATAATATAATAGAGACAGTAGATCTAGCTGGTCTGTCATAATATAATAGAGACAGTAGATCTAGCTGGTCTGTCATAATATAATAGAGACAGTAGATCTAGCTGGTCTGTCATAATATAATAAAGACAGTAGATCTAGCTGGTCTGTCATAATATAATAGAGACAGTAGATCTAGCTGGTCTGTCATAATATAATAGAGACAGTAGATCTAGCTGGTCTGTCATAATATAATAGAGACAGTAGATCTAGCTGGTCTGTCATAATATCATAGAGACATAGAGACAGTAGATCTAGCTGGTCTGTCATAATATAATAGAGACAGTAGATCTAGCTGGTCTGTCATATTATAATAGAGACAGTAGATCTAGCTGGTCTGTCATAATATAATAGAGACAGTAGATTTAGCTGGTCTGTCATAATATAATAGAGACAGTAGATCTAGCTGGTCTGTCATAATATAATAGAGACAGTAGATCTAGCTGGTCTGTCATAATATAATAGAGACAGTAGATCTGGTCTGTCATAATATAATAGAGACAGTAGATCAAGCTGGTCTGTCATAATATAATAGAGACAGTAGATCTAGCTGGTCTGTCATAATATAATAGAGACAGTAGATCTAGCTGGTCTGTCATAATATAATAGAGACAGTAGATCTAGCTGGTCTGTCATAATATAATAGAGACAGTAGATCTAGCTGGTCTGTCATAATATAATAGAGACAGTAGATCTAGCTGGTCTGTCATAATATAATAGAGACAGTAGATCTAGCTGGTCTGTCATAATATAATAGAGACAGTAGATCTAGCTGTCTGTCATAATATAATAGAGACAGTAGATCTAGCTGGTCTGTCATAATATAATAGAGACAGTAGATTGAGCTGGTCTGTCATTATAATAGAGACAGTAGATCTAGCTGGTCTGTCATAATATAATAGAGACAGTAGATCTAGCTGGTCTGTCATAATATAATAGAGACAGTAGATCTAGCTGGTCTGTCATAATATAATAGAGACAGTAGATCTAGCTGGTCTGTCATAATATAATAGAGACAGTAGATCTAGCTGGTCTGTCATAATTTAATAGAGACAGTAGATCTAGCTGGTCTGTCATAATTTAATAGAGACAGTAGATCAAGCTGGCCTGTCATAATATAATAGAGACAGTAGATCAAGCTGGTCTGTCATAATATAATAGAGACAGTAGATTTAGCTGGTCTGTCATAATATAATAGAGACAGTAGATTTAGCTGGTCTGTCATAATATAATAGAGACAGTAGATCTAGCTGGTCTGTCATAATATAATAGAGACAGTAGATTTAGCTGGTCTGTCATAATATAATAGAGACAGTAGATCTAGCTGATCTGTCATAATATAATAGAGACAGTAGAGCTGGTCTGTCATAATATAATAGAGACAGTAGATCTAGCTGGTCTGTCATAATATAATAGAGACAGTAGATCTAGCTGGTCTGTCATAATATAATAGAGACAGTAGATCTAGCTGGTCTGTCATAATATAATAGAGACAGTAGATCTAGCTGGTCTGTCATAATATAATAGAGACAGTAGATTAGCTGGTCTGTCATAATATAATAGAGACAGTAGATTTAGCTGGTCTGTCATAATATAATAGAGACAGTAGATCTAGCTGGTCTGTCATAATATAATAGAGACAGTAGATTTAGCTGGTCTGTCATAATATAATAGAGACAGTAGATCTAGCTGGTCTGTCATAATATAATAGAGACAGTAGATAGCTGGTCTGTCATAATATAATAGAGACAGTAGATCTAGCTGGTCTGTCATAATATAATAGAGACAGTAGATCTAGCTGGTCTGTCATAATATAATAGAGACAGTAGATCTAGCTGATCTGTCATAATATAATAGAGACAGTAGATCTAGCTGGTCTGTCATAATATAATAGAGACAGTAGATCTAGCTGGTCTGTCATAATATAATAGAGACAGTAGATTTAGCTGGTCTGTCATAATATAATAGAGACAGTAGATCTAGCTGGTCTGTCATAATATAATAGAGACAGTAGATCTAGCTGGTCTGTCATAATATAATAGAGACAGTAGATCTAGCTGGTCTGTAATATTATATTAGAGACACTAGATTTAGCTGGTCTGTCATAATATAATATAGAGAGTAGATCTAGCTGGTCTGTCATAATATAATAGAGACAGTAAATCTAGCTGGTCTGTCATAATATAATAGAGACAGTAGATTTAGCTGGTCTGTCATAATATAATAGAGACAGTAGATCTAGCTGGTCTGTCATAATATAATAGAGACAGTAGATCTGGTCTGTCATAATATAATAGAGACAGTAGATCAAGCTGGTCTGTCATAATATAATAGAGACAGTAGACAGTAGTCATAATATAATCTAGAGCTGGTCTGTCTGTCATAATATAATAGAGACAGTAGATCTAGCTGGTCTGTCATAATATAATAGAGACAGTAGATCTAGCTGGTCTGTCATAATATAATCATAATATAAGATCTAGCTGGTCTGTCATAATATAATAGAATGTAGTAGATCTAGCTGGTCTGTCATAATATAATAGAGACAGTAGATCTAGCTGGTCTGTCATAATATAATAGAGACAGTAGATCTAGCTGGTCTGTCATAATATAATAGAGACAGTAGATCTAGCTGGTCTGTCATAATATAATAGAGACAGTAGATCTAGCTGGTCTGTCATAATATAATAGAGACAGTAGATCTAGCTGGTCTGTCATAATATAATAGAGACAGTAGATCTAGCTGGTCTGTCATAATATAATAGAGACTGTAGATATAGCTGGTCTGTCATATTATAATAGAGACAGTAGATCTAGCTGGTCTGTCATAATATAATAGAGACAGTAGATCTAGCTGGTCTGTCATAATATAATAGAGACTGTAGATATAGCAGGTCCTTCAT
Organism: Oncorhynchus keta; assembly: GCF_023373465.1. NCBI lineage: Eukaryota > Metazoa > Chordata > Actinopteri > Salmoniformes > Salmonidae > Oncorhynchus > Oncorhynchus keta. The sequence continues at coordinate 66,666 of NW_026290086.1, forward strand.
AATATAATAGAGACAGTAGATCTAGCTTGTCTGTCATAATATAATAGAGACAGTAGAAATAGCTGGTCTGTCATAATATAATAGAGACAGTAGATCTAGCTGGTCTGTCAAAATATAATAGAGACAGGAGATCTAGCTGGTCTGTCATAATATAATAGAGACAGTAGATCTAGCTGGTCTGTCACAATATAATAGAGACAGTAGATCTAGCTGGTCTGTCATAATATAATAGAGACAGTAGATCTAGCTGGTCTGTCATAATATAATAGAGACAGTAGATCTAGCTGGTCTGTCATAATATAATAGAGACAGTAGATCTAGCTGGTCTGTCGATATTTAATAGAGACAGTAGATCTAGCTGGTCTGTCATAATATAATAGAGACAGTAGATTTAGCTGGTCTGTCATAATATAATAGTGACATTAGATTAGGCTGGTCTTTCATAATATAATAGAGACAGTAGATTTAGCTGGTCTGTCATAATATAATAGAGACAGTAGGTCTAGCTGGTCTGTCATAATATAATAGAGACAGTAGATTTAGCTGGTCTGTCATAATATAATAGAGACAGTAGGTCTAGCTGGTCTGTCATAATATAATAGAGACAGTAGATCTAGCTGGTCTGTCATAATATAATAGAGACAGTAGATCTATAATATGACAGTAGATCTGTCTGTCATAATATAATAGAGACAGTAGATCTAGCTGGTCTGTCATAATATAATAGAGACAGTAGATCTAGCTGGTCTGTCATAATATAATAGAGACAGTAGATCTAGCTGGTCTGTCATAATATAATAGAGACAGTAGATCTAGCTGGTCTGTCATAATATAATAGAGACAGTAGATCTAGCTGAAATGTCATAATATAAAAGAGCCAGTAGATCTAGCTGGTCTGTCATAATATCACAGAGACAGTAGATCTAGCTGGTCTGTCATAATATAACAGAGACAGTAGATCTAGCTGGTCTGTCATAATATCACAGAGACAGTAGATCTAGCTGGTCTGTCATAATAATATAACAGAGACAGTAGATCTAGCTGGTCTGTCATAATATAACAGAGACATTAGATCTAGCTGGTCTGACATAATATAATAGAGACAGTAGATCTAACTGGTCTGTCATAATATAATAGAGACAGTTGATCAAGCTGGTCTGTCATAATATAGTAGAGCCAGTAGATCTAGCTGGTCTGTCATAATATAACAGAGAAAGTAGATCTAGCTGGTCTGTCATAATATAATTGAGATAGTAGATCTAGCTGGTCTGTCATAATATAATAGAGACAGTAGATCTAGCTGGTCTGTCATAATATAATAGAGACAGTAGATCTAGCTGGTCTGTCATAATATAATAGAGACAGTAGATCTAGCTGGTCTGTCATAATATAATAGAGACAGTAGATCTAGCTGGTCTGTCATAATATAATAGAGACAGTAGATCTAGCTGGTCTGTCATAATATAATATAGACAGTAGATCTAGCTGGTCTGTCATAATATAATAGAGACAGTAGATCTAGCTGGTCTGTCATAATATAATAGAGACAGTAGATCTAGCTGGTCTGTCATAATATAATAGAGACAGTAGATCTAGCTGGTCTGTCATAATATAATAGAGACAGTAGATCTAGCTGGTCTGTCATAATATAATAGAGACAGTAGATCTAGCTGGTCTGTCATAATATAATAGAGACAGTAGATCAAGCTGGTCTGTCATAATATAATAGAGACAGTAGATCTAGCTGGTCTGTCATATATATAACAGAGATCTAGCTGGTCTGTCATAATATAATAGAGACAGTAGATCTAGCTGGTCTGTCATAATATAATAGAGACAGTAGATCTAGCTGGTCTGTCATAATATAATAGAGACAGTAGATCTAGCTGGTCTGTCATAATATAATAGAGACAGTAGATCTAGCTGGTCTGTCATAATATAATAGAGACAGTAGATCTAGCTGGTCTGTCATAATATAATAGAGACAGTAGATCTAGCTGGTCTGTCATAATATAATAGAGACAGTAGATCTAGCTGGTCTGTCATAATATAATAGAGACAGTAGATCTAGCTGGTCTGTCATAATATAATAGAGACAGTAGATCTAGCTGGTCTGTCATAATATAATAGAGACAGTAGATCTAGCTGGTCTGTCATAATATAATAGAGACAGTAGATCTAGCTGGTCTGTCATAATATAATAGAGACAGTAGATTAGCTGGTCTGTCATAATATAATAGAGACAGTAGATCTAGCTGGTCTGTCATAATATAATAGAGACAGTAGATCTAGCTGGTCTGTCATAATATAATAGAGACAGTAGATAGCTGGTCTGTCATAATATAATAGAGACAGTAGATCTAGCTGGTCTGTCATAATATAATAGAGACAGTAGATCTAGCTGGTCTGTCATATATATAATAGAGACAGTAGATCTAGCTGGTCTGTCATAATATAATAGAGACAGTAGATTTAGCTGGTCTGTCATAATATAATAGAGACAGTAGATCTAGCTGGTCTGTCATAATATAATAGAGACAGTAGATCTAGCTGGTCTGTCATAATATAATAGAGACAGTAGATTTAGCTGGTCTGTCATAATATAATAGAGACAGTAGATCTAGCTGGTCTGTCATAATATAATAGAGACAGTAGATCTAGCTGGTCTGTCATAATATAATAGAGACAGTAGATCTAGCTGGTCTGTCATAATATAATAGAGACAGTAGATCTAGCTGGTCTGTCATAATATAATAGAGACAGTAGATCTAGCTGGTCTGTCATAATATAATAGAGACAGTAGATCTAGCTGGTCTGTCATAATATAATAGAGACAGTAGATCTAGCTGGTCTGTCATAATATAATAGAGACAGTAGATCTAGCTGGTCTGTCATAATATAATAGAGACAGTAGATCTAGCTGGTCTGTCATATAATAGAGACAGTAGATCTAGCTGGTCTGTCATAATATAATAGAGACAGTAGATCTAGCTGGTCTGTCATAATATAATAGAGACAGTAGATCAGTAGCTGGTCTGTCATAATATAATAGAGACAGTAGATAGCTGGTCTGTCATAATATAATAGAGACAGTAGATCTAGCTGGTCTGTCATAATATAATAGAGACAGTAGATCTAGCTGGTCTGTCATAATATAATAGAGACAGTAGATCTAGCTGGTCTGTCATAATATAATAGAGACAGTAGATCTAGCTGGTCTGTCAATATAATAGAGACAGTAGATCTAGCTGGTCTGTCATAATATAATAGAGACAGTAGATCTAGCTGGTCTGTCATAATATAATAGAGACAGTAGATTAGCTGGTCTGTCATAATATAATAGAGACAGTAGATCTAGCTGGTCTGTCATAATATAATAGAGACAGTAGATCTAGCTGGTCTGTCATAATATAATAGAGACAGTAGATTTAGCTGGTCTGTCATAATATAATAGAGACAGTAGATCTAGCTGGTCTGTCATAATATAATAGAGACAGTAGATCTAGCTGGTCTGTCATAATATAATAGAGACAGTAGATCTAGCTGGTCTGTCATAATATAATAGAGACAGTAGATTTAGCTGGTCTGTCAAAATATAATAGTGGCAGTAGATCTAGCTGGTCTGTCATAATACAATAGAGACAGTAGATCTAGCTGGTCTGTAATAATATAATAGAGACAGTAGATCTAGCTGGTCAGTCATAATATAATAGAGACAGTAGATCTAGCTGGTCTGTCATAATATAATAGAGACAGTAGATCTAGCTGGTCTGTCATAATATAATAGAGACAGTAGATTTAGCTCGTCTGTCATAATACTATCGAGACAGTAGGTCTAGCTTGTCTGTCATAATATAATAGAGGCAGTAGATCTAGCTGGTATGTCTTAATATAATAGAGACAGTAGATCTAGCTAGTCTGTCATAATATAATAGAGACAGTAGATCTAGCTGGTCTGTCATAATACAATCGAGACAGTAGATCTAGCTGGTCTGTCATAATATAGTAAAGACAGTAGGTCTAGCTGGTCTGTCATAATATAATAGAGACATTAGATCTAGATGGTCTGTCATAATATAATAGAGACAGTAGATCTAGCTGGTCTGTCATAATATAATAGAGACAGTAGATCTAGCTGGTCTGTCATAATATAATAGAGACAGTAGATCTAGCTGGCTGGTCTGTCATAATATAATAGAGACAGTAGATCTAGCTGGTCTGTCATAATATAATAGAGACAGTAGATCTAGCTGGTCTGTCATAATATAATAGAGACAGTAGATCTAGCTGGTCTGTCATAATATAATAGAGACAGTAGATCTAGCTGGTCTGTCATAATATAATAGAGACAGTAGATCTGGTCTGTCATAATATAATAGAGACAGTAGATCAAGCTGGTCTGTCATAATATAATAGAGACAGTAGATCTAGCTGGTCTGTCATAATATAATAGAGACAGTAGATCTGGTCTGTCATAATATAATAGAGAGATCTAGCTGGTCTGTCATAATATAATAGAGACAGTAGATCTAGCTGGTCTGTCATAATATAATAGAGACAGTAGATCTAGCTGGTCTGTCATAATATAATAGAGACAGTAGATCTAGCTGGTCTGTCATAATATAATAGAGACAGTAGATCTAGCTGGTCTGTCATAATATAATAGAGACAGTAGATCTAGCTGGTCTGTCATAATATAATAGAGACAGTAGATCTAGCTGGTATGTCATAATATAATAGAGACAGTAGATCTAGCTGGTCTGTCATAATATAATAGAGACAGTAGATCTAGCTGGTCTGTCATAATATAATAGAGACAGTAGATCTAGCTGGTCTGTCATAATATAATAGAGACAGTAGATTTAGCTGGTCTGTCATAATATAATAGAGACAGTAGATCTAGCTGGTCTGTCATAATATAATAGAGACAGTAGATCTAGCTGGTCTGTCATAATATAATAGAGACAGTAGATCAAGCTGGTCTGTCATAATATAATAGAGACAGTAGATCTAGCTGGTCTGTCATAATATAATAGAGACAGTAGATCGAGCTGGTCAGTCACAATATAATAGAGACAGTAGATTTAGCTGGTCTGTCATAATATAATAGAGACAGTAAATCTAGCTGGTCTGTCATAATATAATAGAGACAGTAGATCTAGCTGGTCTGTCATAATATAATAGAGACAGTAGATCTAGCTGGTCTGTCATAATATAATAGAGACAGTAGATCTAGCTGGTCTGTCATAATATAATAGAGACAGTAGATCTAGCTGGTCTGTCATAATATAATAGAGACAGTAGATCTAGCTGGTCTGTCATAATATAATAGAGACAGTAGATCTAGCTGGTCTGTCATAATATAATAGAGACAGTAGATCTAGCTGGTCTGTCATAATATAATAGAGACAGTAGATCTAGCTGGTCTGTCATAATATAATAGAGACAGTAGATTTAGCTGGTCTGTCATAATATAATAGAGACAGTAGATCTAGCTGGTCTGTCATAATATAATAGAGACAGTAGATCTAGCTGGTCTGTCATAATATAATAGAGACAGTAGATCTAGCTGGTCTGTCATAATATAATAGAGACAGTAGATCTAGCTGGTCTGTCATAATATAATAGAGACAGTAGATCTAGCTGGTCTGTCATAATATAATAGAGACAGTAGATCTAGCTGGTCTGTCATAATATAATAGAGACAGTAGATCTAGCTGGTCTGTCATAATATAATAGAGACAGTAGATCTAGCTGGTCTGTCATAATATAATAGACAGTAGATCTAGCTGGTCTGTCATAATATAATAGAGACAGTAGATCTAGCTGGTCTGTCATAAAATAATAGAGACAGTAGATCTAGCTGGTCTGTCATAAAATAATAGAGACAGTAGATCTAGCTGGTCTGTCATAATATAATAGAGACAGTAGATCTAGCTGGTATGTCATAATATAATAGAGACAGTAGATTTGGGTGGTCTGTCATAATATAATAGAGACAGTAGATATAGCTGGTCTGTCATGATATAATAGAGACAGTAGATCTAGCTGGTCTGTCATAATGTAACAAAGACAGTAGATCTAGCTGGTCTGTCATAATATAATAGAGACAGTAGATATAGCTGGTCTGTCATGATATAATAGAGACAGTATATCTAGCTAGTCTGTCAAAATATAATAGAGACAGTAGATCTAGCTGGTCTGTCATAATATAATAGAGACAGTAGATTTGGCTGGTCTGTCATAATATAATAGAGACAGTAGATCTAGCTGGTCTGTCATAATATAATAGAGACAGTAGATTTAACTGGTCTGTCATAATATAATAGAGACTGTAGATCTAGCTGGTCTGTCATAATATAATAGAGACAGGAGATCTAGCTGGTCTGTCAAAATATAATAGAGACAGTAGATCTAGCTGGTCTGTCATAATATAATAGAGACAGTAGATCTAGCTGGTCTGTCATAATATAATAGAGACAGTAGATCTAGCTGGTCTGTCATAATATAATAGAGACAGTAGATCTAGCTGGTCTGTCATAATATAATAGAGACAGTAGATCTAGCTGGTCTGTCATAATATAATAGAGACAGTAGATCTAGCTGGTCTGTCATAATATAATAGAGACAGTAGATCTAGCTGGTCTGTCATAATATAATAGAGACAGTAGATCTAGCTGGTCTGTCATAATATAATAGAGACAGTAGATCTAGCTGGTCTGTCATAATATAATAGAGACAGTAGATCTAGCTGGTCTGTCATAATATAATAGAGACAGTAGATTTAGCTGGTCTGTCATAATATAATAGAGACAGTAGATCTAGCTGGTCTGTCATAATATAATAGAGACAGTAGATCTAGCTGGTCTGTCATAATATAATAGAGACAGTAGATCTAGCTGGTCTGTCATAATATAATAGAGACAGTAGATCTAGCTGGTCTGTCATAATATAATAGAGACAGTAGATCTAGCTGGTCTGTCATAATATAATAGAGACAGTAGATCTAGCTGGTCTGTCATAATATAATAGAGACAGTAGATCTAGCTGGTCTGTCATAATATAATAGAGACAGTAGATCTAGCTGGTCTGTCATAATATAATAGAGACAGTAGATCTAGCTGGTCTGTCATAATATAATAGAGACAGTAGATCTAGCTGGTCTGTCATAATATAATAGAGACAGTAGATCTAGCTGGTCTGTCATAATATAATAGAGACAGTAGATCTAGCTGGTCTGTCATAATATAATAGAGACAGTAGATCTAGCTGGTCTGTCATAATATAATAGAGACAGTAGATCTAGCTGGTCTGTCATAATATAATAGAGACAGTAGATCTAGCTGGTCTGTCATAATATAATAGAGACAGTAGATCTTAGCTGGTCTGTCATAATATAATAGAGACAGTAGATCTAGCTGGTCTGTCATAATATAATAGAGACAGTAGATCTAGCTGGTCTGTCATAATATAATAGAGACAGTAGATCTAGCTGGTCTGTCATAATATAATAGAGACAGTAGATCTAGCTGGTCTGTCATAATATAATAGAGACAGTAGATCTAGCTGGTCTGTCATAATATAATAGAGACAGTAGATCTAGCTGGTCTGTCATAATATAATAGAGACAGTAGATCTAGCTGGTCTGTCATAATATAATAGAGACAGTAGATCTAGCTGGTCTGTCATAATATAATAGAGACAGTAGATTTAGCTGGTCTGTCATAATATAATAGAGACAGTAGATCTAGCTGGTCTGTCATAATATAATAGAGACAGTAGATCTAGCTGGTCTGTCATAATATAATAGAGACAGTAGATCTAGCTGGTCTGTCATAATATAATAGAGACAGTAGATCTAGCTGGTCTGTCATAATATAATAGAGACAGTAGATCTAGCTGGTCTGTCATAATATAATAGAGACAGTAGATCTAGCTGGTCTGTCATAATATAATAGAGACAGTAGATCTAGCTGGTCTGTCATAATATAATAGAGACAGTAGATCTAGCTGGTCTGTCATAATATAATAGAGACAGTAGATCTAGCTGGTCTGTCATAATATAATAGAGACAGTAGATTTAGCTGGTCTGTCATAATATAATAGAGACAGTAGATCTAGCTGGTCTGTCATAATATAATAATAGAGACAGTAGATCTAGCTGGTCTGTCATAATATAATAGAGACAGTAGATCTAGCTGGTCTGTCATAATATAATAGAGACAGTAGATCTAGCTGGTCTGTCATAATATAATAGCTGGACAGTATAATAGAGACAGCTGGTCTGTCATAATATAATAGAGACAGTAGATTTAGCTGGTCTGTCATAATATAATAGAGACAGTAGATCTAGCTGGTCTGTCATAATATAATAGAGACAGTAGATCTAGCTGGTCTGTCATAATATAATAGAGACAGTAGATCTTAGCTGGTCTGTCATAATATAATAGAGACAGTAGATCTAGCTGGTCTGTCATAATATAATAGAGACAGTAGATCTAGCTGGTCTGTCATAATATAATAGAGACAGTAGATCTAGCTGGTCTGTCATAATATAATAGAGACAGTAGATCTAGCTGGTCTGTCATAATATAATAGAGACAGTAGATCTAGCTGGTCTGTCATAATATAATAGAGACAGTAGATCTAGCTGGTCTGTCATAATATAATAGAGACAGTAGATCTAGCTGGTCTGTCATAATATAATAGAGACAGTAGATCTAGCTGGTCTGTCATAATATAATAGAGACAGTAGATCTAGCTGGTCTGTCATAATATAATAGAGACAGTAGATTTAGCTGGTCTGTCATAATATAATAGAGACAGTAGATCTAGCTGGTCTGTCATAATATAATAGAGACAGTAGATCTAGCTGGTCTGTCATAATATAATAGAGACAGTAGATCTAGCTGGTCTGTCATAATATAATAGAGACAGTAGATCTAGCTGGTCTGTCATAATATAATAGAGACAGTAGATCTAGCTGGTCTGTCATAATATAATAGAGACAGTAGATCTAGCTGGTCTGTCATAATATAATAGAGACAGTAGATTTAGCTGGTCTGTCATAATATAATAGAGACAGTAGATCTAGCTGGTCTGTCATAATATAATAGAGACAGTAGATCTAGCTGGTCTGTCATAATATAATAGAGACAGTAGATCTAGCTGGTCTGTCATAATATAATAGAGACAGTAGATCTAGCTGGTCTGTCATAATATAATAGAGACAGTAGATTTAGCTGGTCTGTCATAATATAATAGAGACAGTAGATCTAGCTGGTCTGTCATAATATAATAGAGACAGTAGATCTAGCTGGTCTGTCATAATATAATAGAGACAGTAGATCTAGCTGGTCTGTCATAATATAATAGAGACAGTAGATTTAGCTGGTCTGTCATAATATAATAGAGACAGTAGATCTAGCTGGTCTGTCATAATATAATAGAGACAGTAGATCTAGCTGGTCTGTCATAATATAATAGAGACAGTAGATCTAGCTGGTCTGTCATAATATAATAGAGACAGTAGATCTGGTCTGTCATAATATAATAGAGACAGTAGATCTAGCTGGTCTGTCATAATATAATAGAGACAGTAGATCTAGCTGGTCTGTCATAATATAATAGAGACAGTAGATCTAGCTGGTCTGTCATAATATAATAGAGACAGTAGATCTAGCTGGTCTGTCATAATATAATAGAGACAGTAGATCTAGCTGGTCTGTCATAATATAATAGAGACAGTAGATCTAGCTGGTCTGTCATAATATAATAGAGACAGTAGATCTAGCTGGTCTGTCATAATATAATAGAGACAGTAGATCTAGCTGGTCTGTCATAATATAATAGAGACAGTAGATCTAGCTGGTCTGTCATAATATAATGAGACAGTAGATCTAGCTGGTCTGTCATAATATAATAGAGACAGTAGATCTAGCTGGTCTGTCATAATATAATAGAGACAGTAGATCTAGCTGGTCTGTCATAATATAATAGAGACAGTAGATCTAGCTGGTCTGTCATAATATAATAGAGACAGTAGATCTAGCTGGTCTGTCATAATATAATAGAGACAGTAGATCTAGCTGGTCTGTCATAATATAATAGAGACAGTAGATCTAGCTGGTCTGTCATAATATAATAGAGACAGTAGATCTAGCTGGTCTGTCATAATATAATAGAGACAGTAGATCTAGCTGGTCTGTCATAATATAATAGAGACAGTAGATTAGCTGGTCTGTCATAATATAATAGAGACAGTAGATCTAGCTGGTCTGTCATAATATAATAGAGACAGTAGATCTAGCTGGTCTGTCATAATATAATAGAGACAGTAGATCTAGCTGGTCTGTCATAATATAATAGAGACAGTAGATCTAGCTGGTCTGTCATAATATAATAGAGACAGTAGATCTAGCTGGTCTGTCATAATATAATAGAGACAGTAGATCTAGCTGGTCTGTCATAATATATAATAGAGACATAGATAATAGACAGTAGATCTGGTCTGTCTGTAATATAATAGAGACAGTAGATCTAGCTGGTCTGTCATAATATAATAGAGACAGTAGATCTAGCTGGTCTGTCATAATATAATAGAGACAGTAGATCTAGCTGGTCTGTCATAATATAATAGAGACAGTAGATCTAGCTGGTCTGTCATAATATAATAGAGACAGTAGATCTAGCTGGTCTGTCATAATATAATAGAGACAGTAGATCTAGCTGGTCTGTCATAATATAATAGAGACAGTAGATCTAGCTGGTCTGTCATAATATAATAGAGACAGTAGATCTAGCTGGTCTGTCATAATATAATAGAGACAGTAGATCTAGCTGGTCTGTCATAATATAATAGAGACAGTAGATTTAGCTGGTCTGTCATAATATAATAGAGACAGTAGATCTAGCTGGTCTGTCATAATATAATAGAGACAGTAGATCTAGCTGGTCTGTCATAATATAATAGAGACAGTAGATCTAGCTGGTCTGTCATAATATAATAGAGACAGTAGATCTAGCTGGTCTGTCATAATATAATAGAGACAGTAGATCTGGTCTGTCATAATATAATAGAGACAGTAGATCTAGCTGGTCTGTCATAATATAATAGAGACAGTAGATCTAGCTGGTCTGTCATAATATAATAGAGACAGTAGATCTAGCTGGTCTGTCATAATATAATAGAGACAGTAGATCTAGCTGGTCTGTCATAATATAATAGAGACAGTAGATCTAGCTGGTCTGTCATAATATAATAGAGACAGTAGATCTAGCTGGTCTGTCATAATATAATAGAGACAGTAGATCTAGCTGGTCTGTCATAATATAATAGAGACAGTAGATAGTCTGTCTATCATAATATAATAGAGACAGTATAATAGAGACAGTAGATCTAGCTGGTCTCATATATATAATAGAGACAGTAGATCTAGCTGGTCTGTCATAATATAATAGAGACAGTAGATCTAGCTGGTCTGTCATAATATAATAGAGACAGTAGATCTAGCTGGTCTGTCATAATATAATAGAGACAGTAGATCTAGCTGGTCTGTCATAATATAATAGAGACAGTAGATCTAGCTGGTCTGTCATAATATAATAGAGACAGTAGATCTAGCTGGTCTGTCATAATATAATAGAGACAGTAGATCTAGCTGGTCTGTCATAATATAATAGAGACAGTAGATCTAGCTGGTCTGTCATATATATAATAGAGACAGTAGATCTAGCTGGTCTGTCATAATATAATAGAGACAGTAGATCTAGCTGGTCTGTCATAATATAATAGAGACAGTAGATCTAGCTGGTCTGTCATAATATAATAGAGACAGTAGATCTAGCTGGTCTGTCATAATATAATAGAGACAGTAGATCTAGCTGGTCTGTCATAATATAATAGAGACAGTAGATCTAGCTGGTCTGTCATAATATAATAGAGACAGTAGATCTAGCTGGTCTGTCATAATATAATAGAGACAGTAGATCTTAGCTGGTCTGTCATAATATAATAGAGACAGTAGATCTAGCTGGTCTGTCATAATATAATAGAGACAGTAGATCTAGCTGGTCTGTCATAATATAATAGAGACAGTAGATCTAGCTGGTCTGTCATAATATAATAGAGACAGTAGATCTAGCTGGTCTGTCATAATATAATAGAGACAGTAGATCTAGCTGGTCTGTCATAATATAATAGAGACAGTAGATCTAGCTGGTCTGTCATAATATAATAGAGACAGTAGATCTAGCTGGTCTGTCATAATATAATAGAGACAGTAGATCTAGCTGGTCTGTCATAATATAATAGAGACAGTAGATCTAGCTGGTCTGTCATAATATAATAGAGACAGTAGCTGGTCTGGTCTGTCATAATATAATAGAGACAGTAGATCTAGCTGGTCTGTCATAATATAATAGAGACAGTAGATCTAGCTGGTCTGTCATAATATAATAGAGACAGTAGATCTAGCTGGTCTGTCATAATATAATAGAGACAGTAGATCTAGCTGGTCTGTCATAATATAATAGAGACAGTAGATCTAGCTGGTCTGTCATAATATAATAGAGACAGTAGATCTAGCTGGTCTGTCATATATATAATAGAGACAGTAGATTAGCTGGTCTGTCATAATATAATAGAGACAGTAGATGTAGCTGGTCTGTCATAATATAATAGAGACAGTAAATCTAGCTGGTCTGTCATAATATAATAGAGACAGTAGATCTAGCTGGTCTGTCATAATATAATAGAGACAGTAGATTTAACTGGTCTGTCATAATATAATAGAGACAGTAAATTAGCTGGCCTGTCATTATATAATAGAGGAAGTAGATTTAGCTGGTCTGTCATAATATAATAGAGACAGTAGATCTAGCTGGTCTGTCATAATATAATAGAGACAGTAGATTTAGCTGGTCTGTCATAATATAATAGAGACAGTAGATCTAGCTGGTCTGTCATAATATAATAGAGACAGTAGATTTAGCTGGTCTGTCATAATATAATAGAGACAGTAGATCTAGCTGGTCTGTCATAATATAATAGAGACAGTAGATCTAGCTGGTCTGTCATAATATAATAGAGACAGTAGATCTAGCTGGTCTGTCATAATATAATAGAGACAGATAGTCATAATATAATAGAGCTAGATCTAGTCTGTCATAATATAATAGAGACAGTAGATCTAGCTGGTCTGTCATAATATAATAGAGACAGTAGATCTAGCTGGTCTGTCATAATATAATAGAGACAGTAGATCTAGCTGGTCTGTCATAATATAATAGAGACAGTAGATCTAGCTGGTCTGTCATAATATAATAGAGACAGTAGATAGCTGGTCTGTCATAATATAATAGAGACAGTAGATCTAGCTGGTCTGTCATAATATAATAGAGACAGTAGATCTAGCTGGTCTGTCATAATATAATAGAGACAGTAGATCTAGCTGGTCTGTCATAATATAATAGAGACAGTAGATCTAGCTGGTCTGTCATAATATAATAGAGACAGTAGATCTAGCTGGTCTGTCATAATATAATAGAGACAGTAGATTAGATCTAGCTGGTCTGTCATAATATAATAGAGACAGTAGATCTAGCTGGTCTGTCATAATATAATAGAGACAGTAGATCTAGCTGGTCTGTCATAATATAATAGAGACAGTAGATCTAGCTGGTCTGTCATAATATAATAGAGACAGTAGATCTAGCTGGTCTGTCATAATATAATAGAGACAGTAGATCTAGCTGGTCTGTCATATATATAATAGAGACAGTAGATCTAGCTGGTCTGTCATAATATAATAGAGACAGTAGATCTAGCTGGTCTGTCATAATATAATAGAGACAGTAGATCTAGCTGGTCTGTCATAATATAATAGAGACAGTAGATCTAGCTGGTCTGTCATAATATAATAGAGACAGTAGATCTAGCTGGTCTGTCATAATATAATAGAGACAGTAGATCTAGCTGGTCTGTCATAATATAATAGAGACAGTAGATCTAGCTGGTCTGTCATAATATAATAGAGACAGTAGATCTTAGCTGGTCTGTCATAATATAATAGAGACAGTAGATCTAGCTGGTCTGTCATAATATAATAGAGACAGTAGATTAGCTGGTCTGTCATAATATAATAGAGACAGTAGATCTAGCTGGTCTGTCATAATATAATAGAGACAGTAGATCTAGCTGGTCTGTCATAATATAATAGAGACAGTAGATCTAGCTGGTCTGTCATAATATAATAGAGACAGTAGATCTAGCTGGTCTGTCATAATATAATAGAGACAGTAGATCTAGCTGATCTGTCATAATATAATAGAGACAGTAGATCTAGCTGGTCTGTCATAATATAACAGAGACAGTAGATCTAGCTGGTCTGTCATAATATAACAGAGACAGTAGATCTAGCTGGTCTGTCATAATATAATAGAGACAGTAGATCTAGCTGGTCTGTCATAATAATATAATAGAGACAGTAGATCTAGCTGGTCTGTCATAATATAATAGAGACAGTAGATAGCTGGTCTGTCATAATATAATAGAGACAGTAGATCTAGCTGGTCTGTCATAATATAATAGAGACAGTAGATCTAGCTGGTCTGTCATAATATAATAGAGACAGTAGATCTAGCTGGTCTGTCATAATATAATAGAGACAGTAGATCTAGCTGGTCTGTCATAATATAACAGAGACAGTAGATCTAGCTGGTCTGTCATAATATCACAGAGACAGTAGATCTAGCTGGTCTGTCATAATAATATAACAGAGACAGTAGATCTAGCTGGTCTGTCATAATATAATAGAGACAGTAGATTTAGCTGGTCTGTCATAATATAATAGAGACAGTAGATCTAGCTGGTCTGTCATAATATAATAGAGACAGTAGATCTAGCTGGTCTGTCATAATATAATAGAGACAGTAGATCTAGCTGGTCTGTCATAATATAATAGAGACAGTAGATCTAGCTGGTCTGTCATAATATAATAGAGACAGTAGATCTAGCTGGTCTGTCATAATATAATAGAGACAGTAGATCAGTAGCTGGTCTGTCATAATATAATAGAGACAGTAGATCTAGCTGGTCTGTCATAATATAATAGAGACAGTAGATCTAGCTGGTCTGTCATAATATAATAGAGACAGTAGATCTAGCTGGTCTGTCATAATATAATAGAGACAGTAGATCTAGCTGGTCTGTCATAATAATAATAGAGACAGTAGATCTAGCTGGTCTGTCATAATATAATAGAGACAGTAGATCTAGCTGGTCTGTCATAATATAATAGAGACAGTAGATCTAGCTGGTCTGTCATAATATAATAGCTGGTCTGTCATAATATAATAGAGACAGTAGATCTAGCTGGTCTGTCATAATATAATAGAGACAGTAGATCTAGCTGGTCTGTCATAATATAATAGAGACAGTAGATCTAGCTGGTCTGTCATAATATAATAGAGACAGTAGATCTAGCTGGTCTGTCATAATATAATAGAGACAGTAGATCTAGCTGGTCTGTCATAATATAATAGAGACAGTAGATCTAGCTGGTCTGTCATAATATAATAGAGACAGTAGATCTAGCTGGTCTGTCATAATATAATAGAGACAGTAGATCTAGCTGGTCTGTCATAATATAATAGAGACAGTAGATCTAGCTGGTCTGTCATAATATAATAGAGACAGTAGATCTAGCTGGTCTGTCATAATATAATAGAGACAGTAGATCTAGCTGGTCTGTCATAATATAATAATAGCTGGTCTGACAGTAGATCTAGCTGGTCTGTCATAATATAATAGAGACAGTAGATCTAGCTGGTCTGTCATAATATAATAGAGACAGTAGATCTAGCTGGTCTGTCATAATATAATAGAGACAGTAGATCTAGCTGGTCTGTCATAATATAATAGAGACAGTAGATCTAGCTGGTCTGTCATAATATAATAGAGACAGTAGATCTAGCTGGTCTGTCATAATATAATAGAGACAGTAGATCTAGCTGGTCTGTCATAATATAATAGAGACAGTAGATCTAGCTGGTCTGTCATAATATAATAGAGACAGTAGATCTAGCTGGTCTGTCATAATATAATAGAGACAGTAGATCTAGCTGGTCTGTCATAATATAATAGAGACAGTAGATCTAGCTGGTCTGTCATAATATAATAGAGACAGTAGAGAGCTGGTCTGTCATAATATAATAGAGACAGTAGATCTAGCTGGTCTGTCATAATATAATAGAGACAGTAGATCTTAGCTGGTCTGTCATAATATAATAGAGACAGTAGATCTAGCTGGTCTGTCATAATATAATAGAGACAGTAGATTTAGCTGGTCTGTCATATATATAATAGAGACAGTAGATCTAGCTGGTCTGTCATAATATAATAGAGACAGTAGATCTAGCTGGTCTGTCATAATATAATAGAGACAGTAGATTAGCTGGTCTGTCATAATATAATAGAGACAGTAGATCTAGCTGGTCTGTCATAATATAATAGAGACAGTAGACTAGCTGGTCTGTCATAATATAATCTAGATCTGGTCTGTCATAATATAATAGAGACAGTAGATCTAGCTGGTCTGTCATAAATATAATAGAGACAGTAGATCTAGCTGGTCTGTCATAATATAATAGAGACAGTAGATCTAGCTGGTCTGTCATAATATAATAGAGACAGTAGATCTAGCTGGTCTGTCATAATATAATAGAGACAGTAGATCTAGCTGGTCTGTCATAATATAATAGAGACAGTAGATCTAGCTGGTCTGTCATAATATAATAGAGACAGTAGATCTAGCTGGTCTGTCATAATATAATAGAGACAGTAGATCTAGCTGGTCTGTCATAATATAATAGAGACAGTAGATCTAGCTGGTCTGTCATAATATAATAGAGACAGTAGATCTAGCTGGTCTGTCATAATATAATAGAGACAGTAGATCTAGCTGGTCTGTCATAATATAATAGAGACAGTAGACAGTAGATTAGCTGGTCTGTCATAATATAATAGAGACAGTAGATCTAGCTGGTCTGTCATAATATAATAGAGACAGTAGATCTAGCTGGTCTGTCATAATATAATAGAGACAGTAGATCTAGCTGGTCTGTCATAATATAATAGAGACAGTAGATCTAGCTGGTCTGTCATAATATAATAGAGACAGTAGATCTAGCTGGTCTGTCATAATATAATAGAGACAGTAGATCTAGCTGGTCTGTCATAATATAATAGAGACAGTAGATCTAGCTGGTCTGTCATAATATAATAGAGACAGTAGATCTAGCTGGTCTGTCATAATATAATAGAGACAGTAGATCTAGCTGGTCTGTCATAATATAATAGAGACAGTAGATCTAGCTGGTCTGTCATAATATAATAGAGACAGTAGATCTAGCTGGTCTGTCATAATATAATAGAGACAGCTAGTCATAATATAATAGATCTGGTCTGTCATAATATAATAGAGACAGTAGATCTAGCTGGTCTGTCATAATATAATAGAGACAGTAGATCTAGCTGGTCTGTCATAATATAATAGAGACAGTAGATCTAGCTGGTCTGTCATAATATAATAGAGACAGTAGATCTAGCTGGTCTGTCATAATATAATAGAGACAGTAGATCTAGCTGGTCTGTCATAATATAATAGAGACAGTAGATCTAGCTGGTCTGTCATAATATAATAGAGACAGTAGATCTAGCTGGTCTGTCATAATATAATAGAGACAGTATATCTACCTGGTCTGTCATAATATAATAGAGACAGTAGATCTAGCTGGTCTGTCATAATATAATAGAGACAGTAGATCTAGCTGGTCTGTCAAAATATAATAGAGACATAGATCTAGCTGGTCTGTCATAATATAATAGAGACAGTAGATCTAGCTGGTCTGTCATAATATAATAGTGACAGTAGATCTAGCTGGTCTGTCATAATATAATAGAGACAGTAGATCTAGCTGGTCTGTCATAATATAATAGAGACAGTAGATCTAGCTGGTCTGTCATAATATAATAGAGACAGTAGATCTAGCTGGTCTGTCATAATATAATAGAGACAGTAGATCTAGCTGGTCTGTCATAATATAATAGAGACAGTAGATCTAGCTGGTCTGTCATAATATAATAGAGACAGTAGATCTAGCTGGTCTGTCATAATATAATAGAGACAGTAGATCTAGCTGGTCTGTCATAATATAATAGAGACAGTAGATCTAGCTGGTCTGTCATAATATAATAGAGACAGTAGATTAGCTGGTCTGTCATAATATAATAGAGACAGTAGATCTAGCTGGTCTGTCATAATATAATAGAGACAGTAGATCTAGCTGGTCTGTCATAATATAATAGAGACAGTAGATCTAGCTGGTCTGTCATAATATAATAGAGACAGTAGATCTAGCTGGTCTGTCATAATATAATAGAGACAGTAGATCTAGCTGGTCTGTCATAATATAATAGAGACAGTAGATCTAGCTGGTCTGTCATAATATAATAGAGACAGTAGATCTAGCTGGTCTGTCATCATTATAATAGAGACAGTAGATCTAGCTGGTCTGTCATAATATAATAGAGACAGTAGATCTAGCTGGTCTGTCATAATATAATAGAGACAGTAGATCTAGCTGGTCTGTCATAATATAATAGAGACAGTAGATCTAGCTGGTCTGTCATAATATAATAGAGACAGTAGATCTAGCTGGTCTGTCATAATATAATAGAGACAGTAGATCTAGCTGGTCTGTCATAATATAATAGAGACAGTAGATCTAGCTGGTCTGTCATAATATAATAGAGACAGTAGATCTAGCTGGTCTGTCATAATATAATAGAGACAGTAGATCTAGCTGGTCTGTCATAATATAATAGAGACAGTAGATCTAGCTGGTCTGTCATAATATAATAGAGACAGTAGATCTAGCTGGTCTGTGATAATATAATAGAGACAGTAGATCTAGCTGGTCTGTCATAATATAATAGAGACAGTAGATCTAGCTCGTCCGTCATAATATAATAGAGACAGTAAATCTAGCTGGTCTGTCATAATATAATAGAGACAGTAGATCTAGCTGGTCTATCATAATATAATAGAGACAGTAGATTTAGCTGGTCTGTCATAATATAATAGAGACAGTAGATCTATCTGGTATATCATAATATAATAGAGACAGTTGATCTAGCTGGTCTGTCATAATATAATAGAGACTTAGAGACAGTAGATCTAGCTCGTCCGTCATAATATAATAGAGACAGTAGATATAGCTGGTCTGTCATAATATAATAGAGACAGTAGATCTAGCTGGTCTATCATAATATAATAGAGACAGTAGATCTAGCTGGTCTGTCATAATATAATAGAGAGAGTAGATCTAGATGGTCTGTCATAATATAATAGAGACAGTAGATCTAGATGGTCTTACATAATATAATAGAGACAGTAGATCTTAGCTGGTCTGTCATAATATAATAGAGACAGTAGATCTAGCTGGTCTGTCATAATATAATAGAGACAGTAGATCTAGCTGGTCTGTCATATATAATAGAGACAGTAGATCTAGCTGGTCTGTCATAATATAATAGAGACAGTAGATCTAGCTGGTCTGTCATAATATAATAGAGACAGTAGATCTAGCTGGTCTGTCATAATATAATAGAGACAGTAGATCTAGCTGGTCTGTCATAATATAATAGAGACAGTAGATCTAGCTGGTCTGTCATAATATAATAGAGACAGTAGATTTAGCTGGTCTGTCATAATATAATAGAGACAGTAGATCTAGCTGGTCTGTCATAATATAATAGAGACAGTAGATCTAGCTGGTCTGTCATAATATAATAGAGACAGTAGATCTAGCTGGTCTGTCATAATATAATAGAGACAGTAGATCTAGCTGGTCTGTCATAATATAATAGAGACAGTAGATCTAGCTGGTCTGTCATAATATAATAGAGACAGTAGATCTAGCTGGTCTGTCATAATATAATAGAGACAGTAGATCTAGCTGGTCTGTCATAATATAATAGAGACAGTAGATCTGGTCTGTCATAATATAATAGAGACAGTAGATCTAGCTGGTCTGTCATAATATAATAGAGACAGTAGATCTAGCTGGTCTGTCATAATATAATAGAGACAGTAGATCTAGCTGGTCTGTCATAATATAATAGAGACAGTAGATCTAGCTGGTCTGTCATAATATAATAGAGACAGTAGATCTAGCTGGTCTGTCATAATATAATAGAGACAGTAGATCTAGCTGGTCTGTCATAATATAATAGAGACAGTAGATCTAGCTGGTCTGTCATAATATAATAGAGACAGTAGATTTAGCTGGTCTGTCATAATATAATAGAGACAGTAGATCTTGCTGGTCTGTCATAATATAATAGAGACAGAGACAGCTGGTCTGTCATAATATAATAGAGACAGCTGGCTGGTCTGTCATAATATAATATAGAGACAGTAGATCTAGCTGGTCTGTCATAATATAATAGAGACAGTAGATCTAGCTGGTCTGTCATAATATAATAGAGACAGTAGATCTAGCTGGTCTGTCATAATATAATAGAGACAGTAGATCTAGCTGGTCTGTCATAATATAATAGAGACAGTAGATCTAGCTGGTCTGTCATAATATAATAGAGACAGTAGATCTAGCTGGTCTGTCATAATATAATAGAGACAGTAGATCTAGCTGGTCTGTCATAATATAATAGAGACAGTAGATCTAGCTGGTCTGTCATAATATAATAGAGACAGTAGATCTAGCTGGTCTGTCATAATATAATAGAGACAGTAGATCTAGCTGGTCTGTCATAATATAATAGAGACAGTAGATCTAGCTGGTCTGTCATAATATAATAGAGACAGTAGATTTAGCTGGTCTGTCATAATATAATAGAGACAGTAGATCTAGCTGGTCTGTCATAATATAATAGAGACAGTAGATCTAGCTGGTCTGTCATAATATAATAGAGACAGTAGATCTAGCTGGTCTGTCATAATATAATAGAGACAGTAGATTTAGCTGGTCTGTCATAATATAATAGAGACAGTAGATCTAGCTGGTCTGTCATAATATAATAGAGACAGTAGATCTAGCTGGTCTGTCATAATATAATAGAGACAGTAGATCTAGCTGGTCTGTCATAATATAATAGAGACAGTAGATCTAGCTGGTCTGTCATAATATAATAGAGACAGTAGATCTAGCTGGTCTGTCATAATATAATAGAGACAGTAGATCTAGCTGGTCTGTCATAATATAATAGAGACAGTAGATCTAGCTGGTCTGTCATAATATAATAGAGACAGTAGATCTAGCTGGTCTGTCATAATATAATAGAGACAGTAGATCTAGCTGGTCTGTCATAATATAATAGAGACAGTAGATCTAGCTGGTCTGTCATAATATAATAGAGACAGTAGATCTAGCTGGTCTGTCATAATATAATAGAGACAGTAGATCTAGCTGGTCTGTCATAATATAATAGAGACAGTAGATCTAGCTGGTCTGTCATAATATAATAGAGACAGTAGATTTAGCTGGTCTGTCATAATATAATAGAGACAGTAGATCTAGCTGGTCTGTCATAATATAATAGAGAGACAGATCTAGCTGGTCTGTCATAATATAATAGAGACAGTAGATCTAGCTGGTCTGTCATAATATAATAGAGACAGTAGATCTAGCTGGTCTGTCATAATATAATAGAGACAGTAGATCTAGCTGGTCTGTCATAATATAATAGAGACAGTAGATCTAGCTGGTCTGTCATAATATAATAGAGACAGTAGATCTAGCTGGTCTGTCATAATATAATAGAGACAGTAGATCTAGCTGGTCTGTCATAATATAATAGAGACAGTAGATCTAGCTGGTCTGTCATAATATAATAGAGACAGTAGATCTAGCTGGTCTGTCATAATATAATAGAGACAGTAGATCTAGCTGGTCTGTCATAATATAATAGAGACAGTAGATCTAGCTGGTCTGTCATAATATAATAGAGACAGTAGATCTAGCTGGTCTGTCATAATATAATAGAGACAGTAGATCTAGCTGGTCTGTCATAATATAATAGAGACAGTAGATCTAGCTGGTCTGTCATAATATAATAGAGACAGTAGATTAGCTGGCTGGTCTGTCTGGTAATATAATAGAGACAGTAGATCTAGCTGGTCTGTCATAATATAATAGAGACAGTAGATCTAGCTGGTCTGTCATAATATAATAGAGACAGTAGATCTAGCTGGTCTGTCATAATATAATAGAGACAGTAGATCAGTAGCTGGTCTGTCATAATATAATAGAGACAGTAGATCTAGCTGGTCTGTCATAATATAATAGAGACATAGAGACAGTAGATCTAGCTGGTCTGTCATAATATAATAGAGACAGTAGATCTAGCTGGTCTGTCTGTCATAATATAATAGAGACAGTAGATCTAGCTGGTCTGTCATAATATAATAGAGACAGTAGATCTAGCTGGTCTGTCATAATATAATAGAGACAGTAGATCTAGCTGGTCTGTCATAATATAATAGAGACAGTAGAGAGCTGGTCTGTCATAATATAATAGAGACAGTAGATCTAGCTGGTCTGTCATAATATAATAGAGACAGTAGATCTAGCTGGTCTGTCATAATATAATAGAGACAGTAGATCTAGCTGGTCTGTCATGGTCTGTATAATATAATAGAGACAGTAGATCTAGCTGGTCTGTCATAATATAATAGAGACAGTAGATCTAGCTGGTCTGTCATAATATAATAGAGACAGTAGATCTAGCTGGTCTGTCATAATATAATAGAGACAGTAGATCTAGCTGGTCTGTCATAATATAATAGAGACAGTAGATCTAGCTGGTCTGTCATAATATAATAGAGACAGTAGATCTAGCTGGTCTGTCATAATATAATAGAGACAGTAGATCTAGCTGGTCTGTCATAATATAATAGAGACAGTAGATCTAGCTGGTCTGTCATAATATAATAGAGACAGTAGATCTAGCTGGTCTGTCATAATATAATAGAGACAGTAGATCTAGCTGGTCTGTCATAATATAATAGAGACAGTAGATCTAGCTGGTCTGTCATAATATAATAGAGACAGTAGATCTAGCTGGTCTGTCATAATATAATAGAGACAGTAGATCTAGCTGGTCTGTCATAATATAATAGAGACAGTAGATCTAGCTGGTCTGTCATAATATAATAGAGACAGTAGATCTAGCTGGTCTGTCATAATATAATAGAGACAGTAGATCTAGCTGGTCTGTCATAATATAATAGAGACAGTAGATCTAGCTGGTCTGTCATAATATAATAGAGACAGTAGATCTAGCTGGTCTGTCATAATATAATAGAGACAGTAGATCTAGCTGGTCTGTCATAATATAATAGAGACAGTAGATCTAGCTGGTCTGTCATAATATAATAGAGACAGTAGATCTAGCTGGTCTGTCATAATATAATAGAGACAGTAGATCTAGCTGGTCTGTCATAATATAATAGAGACAGTAGATCTAGCTGGTCTGTCATAATATAATAGAGACAGTAGATCTAGCTGGTCTGTCATAATATAATAGAGACAGTAGATCTAGCTGGTCTGTCATAATATAATAGAGACAGTAGATCTAGCTGGTCTGTCATAATATAATAGAGACAGTAGATCTAGCTGGTCTGTCATAATATAATAGAGACAGTAGATCTAGCTGGTCTGTCATAATATAATAGAGACAGTAGATCTAGCTGGTCTGTCATAATATAATAGAGACAGTAGATCTAGCTGGTCTGTCATAATATAATAGAGACAGTAGATCTAGCTGGTCTGTCATAATATAATAGAGACAGTAGATCTAGCTGGTCTGTCATAATATAATAGAGACAGTAGATCTAGCTGGTCTGTCATAATATAATAGAGACAGTAGATCTAGCTGGTCTGTCATAATATAATAGAGACAGTAGATCTAGCTGGTCTGTCATAATATAATAGAGACAGTAGATCTAGCTGGTCTGTCATAATATAGAGACAGTAGATCAAGCTGGTCTGTCATAATATAATAGAGACAGTAGATCTAGCTGGTCTGTCATAATATAATAGAGACAGTAGATCTAGCCAGTCTGTCATAATATTATAGAGACAGTAGATCTAGCTGGTCTGTCATAATACTAGCTGGTCTGTCATAATATAATAGAGACAGTAGATCTAGCTGGTCTGTCATAATATAATAGAGACAGTAGATCTAGCTGGTCTGTCATAATATAATAGAGACAGTAGATCAAGCTGGTCTGTCATAATATAATAGAGACAGTAGATCTAGCTGGTCTGTCATAATATAATAGAGACAGTAGATCTAGCTGATCTGTCATAATATAATAGAGACAGTAGATCTAGCTGGTCTGTCATAATATAATAGAGACAGTAGATCTAGCTGGTCTGTCATAATATAATAGAGACAGTAGATCTAGCTGGTCTGTCATAATATAATAGAGACAGTAGATCTAGCTGGTCTGTCATAATATAATAGAGACAGTAGATCTAGCTGGTCTGTCATAATATAATAGAGACAGTAGATCTAGCTGGTCTGTCATAATATAATAGAGACAGTAGATCTAGCTGGTCTGTCATAATATAATAGAGACAGTAGATCTAGCTGGTCTGTCATAATATAATAGAGACAGTAGATCTAGCTGGTCTGTCATAATATAATAGAGACAGTAGATCTAGCTGGTCTGTCATAATATAATAGAGACAGTAGATCTAGCTGGTCTGTCATAATATAATAGAGACAGTAGAGATAGCTGGTCTGTCATAATATAATAGAGACAGTAGATTTAGCTGGTCTGTCATAATATAATAGAGACAGTAGATCTAGCTGGTCTGTCATAATATAATAGAGACAGTAGATCTAGCTGGTCTGTCATAATATAATAGAGACAGTAGATCTAGCTGGTCTGTCATAATATAATAGAGACAGTAGATCTAGCTGGTCTGTCATAATATAATAGAGACAGTAGATCTAGCTGGTCTGTCATAATATAATAGAGACAGTAGATCTAGCTGGTCTGTCATAATATAATAGAGACAGTAGATCTAGCTGGTCTGTCATAATATAATAGAGACAGTAGATCTAGCTGGTCTGTCATAATATAATAGAGACAGTAGATCTAGCTGGTCTGTCATAATATAATAGAGACAGTAGATCTAGCTGGTCTGTCATAATATAATAGAGACAGTAGATCTAGCTGGTCTGTCATAATATAATAGAGACAGTAGATCTAGCTGGTCTGTCATAATATAATAGAGACAGTAGATCTAGCTGGTCTGTCATAATATAATAGAGACAGTAGATCTAGCTGGTCTGTCATAATATAATAGAGACAGTAGATCTAGCTGGTCTGTCATAATATAATAGAGACAGTAGATCTAGCTGGTCTGTCATAATATAATAGAGACAGTAGATCTAGCTGGTCTGTCATAATATAATAGAGACAGTAGATCTAGCTGGTCTGTCATAATATAATAGAGACAGTAGATCTAGCTGGTCTGTCATAATATAATAGAGACAGTAGATCTAGCTGGTCTGTCATAATATAATAGAGACAGTAGATCTAGCTGGTCTGTCATAATATAATAGAGACAGTAGATCTAGCTGGTCTGTCATAATATAATAGAGACAGTAGATCTAGCTGGTCTGTCATAATATAATAGAGACAGTAGATCTAGCTGGTCTGTCATAATATAATAGAGACAGTAGATCTAGCTGGTCTGTCATAATATAATAGAGACAGTAGATCTAGCTGGTCTGTCATATATATAATAGAGACAGTAGATAGAGACAGTAGCTGGTCTGTCATAATATAATAGAGACAGTAGATCTAGCTGGTCTGTCATAATATAATAGAGACAGTAGATCTAGCTGGTCTGTCATAATATAATAGAGACAGTAGATCTAGCTGGTCTGTCATAATATAATAGAGACAGTAGATCTAGCTGGTCTGTCATAATATAATAGAGACAGTAGATCTAGCTGGTCTGTCATAATATAATAGAGACAGTAGATCTAGCTGGTCTGTCATAATATAATAGAGACAGTAGATCTAGCTGGTCTGTCATAATATAATAGAGACAGTAGATAATATAGCTGGTCTGTCATAATATAATAGAGACAGTAGATCTAGCTGGTCTGTCATAATATAATAGAGACAGTAGATCTAGCTGGTCTGTCATAATATAATAGAGACAGTAGATCTAGCTGGTCTGTCATAATATAATAGAGACAGTAGATCTAGCTGGTCTGTCATAATATAATAGAGACAGTAGATCTAGCTGGTCTGTCATAATATAATAGAGACAGTAGATCTAGCTGGTCTGTCATAATATAATAGAGACAGTAGATCTAGCTGGTCTGTCATAATATAATAGAGACAGTAGATCTAGCTGGTCTGTCATAATATAATAGAGACAGTAGATCTAGCTGGTCTGTCATAATATAATAGAGACAGTAGATCTAGCTGGTCTGTCATAATATAATAGAGACAGTAGATCTAGCTGGTCTGTCATAATATAATAGAGACAGTAGATCTAGCTGGTCTGTCATAATATAATAGAGACAGTAGATCTAGCTGGTCTGTCATAATATAATAGAGACAGTAGATCTAGCTGGTCTGTCATAATATAATAGAGACAGTAGATCTAGCTGGTCTGTCATAATATAATAGAGACAGTAGATCTAGCTGGTCTGTCATAATATAATAGAGACAGTAGATCTAGCTGGTCTGTCATAATATAATAGAGACAGTAGATCTAGCTGGTCTGTCATAATATAATAGAGACAGTAGATCTAGCTGGTCTGTCATAATATAATAGAGACAGTAGATCTAGCTGGTCTGTCATAATATAATAGAGACAGTAGATCTAGCTGGTCTGTCATAATATAATAGAGACAGTAGATCTAGCTGGTCTGTCATAATATAATAGAGACAGTAGATCTAGCTGGTCTGTCATAATATAATAGAGACAGTAGATCTAGCTGGTCTGTCATAATATAATAGAGACAGTAGATCTAGCTGGTCTGTCATAATATAATAGAGACAGTAGATCTAGCTGGTCTGTCATAATATAATAGAGACAGTAGATCTAGCTGGTCTGTCATAATATAATAGAGACAGTAGATCTAGCTGGTCTGTCATAATATAATAGAGACAGTAGATCTAGCTGGTCTGTCATAATATAATAGAGACAGTAGATCTAGCTGGTCTGTCATAATATAATAGAGACAGTAGATCTAGCTGGTCTGTCATAATATAATAGAGACAGTAGATCTAGCTGGTCTGTCATAATATAATAGAGACAGTAGATCTAGCTGGTCTGTCATAATATAATAGAGACAGTAGATCTAGCTGGTCTGTCATAATATAATAGAGACAGTAGATCTAGCTGGTCTGTCATAATATAATAGAGACAGTAGATCTAGCTGGTCTGTCATAATATAATAGAGACAGTAGATCTAGCTGGTCTGTCATAATATAATAGAGACAGTAGATCTAGCTGGTCTGTCATAATATAATAGAGACAGTAGATCTAGCTGGTCTGTCATAATATAATAGAGACAGTAGATCTAGCTGGTCTGTCATAATATAATAGAGACAGTAGATCTAGCTGGTCTGTCATAATATAATAGAGACAGTAGATCTAGCTGGTCTGTCATAATATAATAGAGACAGTAGATCTAGCTGGTCTGTCATAATATAATAGAGACAGTAGATCTAGCTGGTCTGTCATAATATAATAGAGACAGTAGATCTAGCTGGTCTGTCATAATATAATAGAGACAGTAGATTTAGCTGGTCTGTCATAATATAATAGAGACAGTAGATCTAGCTGGTCTGTCATAATATAATAGAGACAGTAGATCTAGCTGGTCTGTCATAATATAATAGAGACAGTAGATCTAGCTGGTCTGTCATAATATAATAGAGACAGTAGATCTAGCTGGTCTGTCATATATATAATAGAGACAGTAGATATAATAGAGACAGCTGGTCTGTCATAATATAATAGAGACAGTAGATCTAGCTGGTCTGTCATAATATAATAGAGACAGTAGATCTAGCTGGTCTGTCATAATATAATAGAGACAGTAGATCTAGCTGGTCTGTCATAATATAATAGAGACAGTAGATCTAGCTGGTCTGTCATAATATAATAGAGACAGTAGATCTAGCTGGTCTGTCATAATATAATAGAGACAGTAGATTAGCTGGTCTGTCATAATATAATAGAGACAGTAGATCTAGCTGGTCTGTCATAATATAATAGAGACAGTAGATCTAGCTGGTCTGTCATAATATAATAGAGACAGTAGATCTAGCTGGTCTGTCATAATATAATAGAGACAGTAGATCTAGCTGGTCTGTCATAATATAATAGAGACAGTAGATCTAGCTGGTCTGTCATAATATAATAGAGACAGTAGATCTAGCTGGTCTGTCATAATATAATAGAGACAGTAGATCTAGCTGGTCTGTCATAATATAATAGAGACAGTAGATTTAGCTGGTCTGTCATAATATAATAGAGACAGTAGATCTAGCTGGTCTGTCATAATATAATAGAGACAGTAGATCTAGCTGGTCTGTCATAATATAATAGAGACAGTAGATTTAGCTGGTCTGTCATAATATAATAGAGACAGTAGATCTAGCTGGTCTGTCATAATATAATAGAGACAGTAGATCTGGTCTGTCATAATATAATAGAGACAGTAGATCTAGCTGGTCTGTCATAATATAATAGAGACAGTAGATCTAGCTGGTCTGTCATAATATAATAGAGACAGTAGATCTAGCTGGTCTGTCATATTATAATAGAGACAGTAGATCTAGCTGGTCTGTCATAATATAATAGAGACAGTAGATCTAGCTGGTCTGTCATAATATAATAGAGACAGTAGATCTAGCTGGTCTGTCATAATATAATAGAGACAGTAGATCTAGCTGGTCTGTCATAATATAATAGAGACAGTAGATCTAGCTGGTCTGTCATAATATAATAGAGACAGTAGATCTAGCTGGTCTGTCATAATATAATAGAGACAGTAGATCTAGCTGGTCTGTCATAATATAATAGAGACAGTAGATCTAGCTGGTCTGTCATAATATAATAGAGACAGTAGATCAAGCTGGTCTGTCATAATATAATAGAGACAGTAGATCTAGCTGGTCTGTCATAATATAATAGAGACAGTAGGTCTGGTCTGTCATAATATAATAGAGACAGTAGATCTAGCTGGTCTGTCATAATATAATAGAGACAGTAGATCTAGCTGGTCTGTCATAATATAATAGAGACAGTAGATCTAGCTGGTCTGTCATAATATAATAGAGACAGTAGATCTAGCTGGTCTGTCATAATATAATAGAGACAGTAGATCTAGCTGGTCTGTCATATTATAATAGTGACATTAGATTAGGCTGGTCTTTCATAATATAATAGAGACAGTAGATTTAGCTGGTCTGTCATAATATAATAGAGACAGTAAATCTAGCTGGTCTGTCATAATATAATAGAGACAGTAAATCTTAGAGAGAGTAGATCTAGCTGGTCTGTCATAATATAATAGAGACAGTAGATTTAGCTGGTCTGTCATACTGTAATAGAGACAGTAGATCTAGCTGGTCTGTCATAATATAATAGAGACAGTAGGTCTAGCTGGTCT
>NW_026290087.1:0-4471 GCF_023373465.1 Oncorhynchus keta
ATAGGGAAATAATAATAACATAATTGGAACCAGGTGTGTACAATCAAGACATAACAAATAGAAAAAGAAAGCTAGAAAGCCGGTGACGACGACCGCCGAACGCAGCCCGAACAAGGAGAGGCACCAACTTCGGCGGAAGTCGTGACAGAATTAAATAATTAAATAATAAAATAAAACCAATGTAATATACTCAACAATATAAATATATGATTAAATTGTCCATCAGGAGTTGAAACAATAACAAAGTGATTTCCCTGTTTTGGCAAGAAGCTCAGGGCTGGAGAAATGTAACCTCTCTCAAATGCATAGACAGAGCTATGGATGCAAGGACTAACCATCCAGGATATAAAAATGATAGTTTCAACCATGTTTTGAAGCTATATAGTGTTTGTTTATATTTACTTTGTTTACAAACGTTGAGTAAAAAGTTTATATTTATGGTTCTCATGGAGTGTGACAGATGAACTAAGCTCATGAGGCATTTATAAGTTATATTCTTCAAAAATCAATGTGTATATATCATTAATTTATAATTCAAAAAATGGACTCAACTTTAAACTTCTTAAATGTAACTACATCATGTAATCTAAAATGTAATCTACGTAATCCCCGAAAGTATTAAATAATGATAATAATATTTATCATGAGAGGACCATAAACAATAACTAGTAATGCTGCATACTCCAAGAAAGGTTCAAAGGTGTTACATTTCCATGTATAGTATAATCAAATTATAAAACCACTATTTATAAGATTTCACCTTCCTTATCAATGTAAAATACATGTTTGTATGTTTAGTGTTAGAGATGTTAAATTGGTTTCAAGTCCAGGCTCTGGCTGGGCCACTCAAGGACATTCAGAGACTTGTCCTGAAGCCACTCCTGTGTTGTCTTGGCTGTGTGCTTAAGGTTGTTGTCCTGTTGGAAGGTGAACCTTCGCCCCAGTCTATGGTCCTGAGTGCTCTGGAGCAGGTTTTCTTCAAGGATCTCTCTGTACTTTGCAGACGCTCTATCCAGAGCGACTTACAAATTGGTGCATACACCTTATGACATCCAGTGGAACAGCCACTTGCATCTAAATCTTTTTGGGGGGAGAAGGGGGGTGAGAAGGATTACTTACCCTTACTTACCCTATCCTAGGTATTCCTTGAAGAGGTGGGGTTTCAGGTGTCTCCGGAAGGTGGTGATTGACTCCGCTGTCCTGGCGTCGTGAGGGAGTTTGTTCCACCATTGGGGGCCAGAGCAGCGAACAGTTTTGACTGGGCTGAGCGGGAACTGTACTTCCTCAGTGGTAGGAGGCGAGCAGGCCAGAGGTGGATGAACGCAGTGCCCTTGTTTGGGTGTAGGGCCTGATCAGAGCCTGGAGGTACTGAGGTGCCGTTCCCTCACAGCTCCGTAGGCAAGCACCATGGTCTTGTAGCGGATGCGAGCTTCAACTGGAAGCCAGTGGAGAGAGCGGAGGAGCGGGGTGACGTGAGAGAACTTGGGAAGGTTGAACACCAGACGGGCTGCGGCGTTCTGGATGAGTTGTAGGGTTTAATGGCACAGGCAGGGAGCCCAGCCAACAGCGAGTTGCAGTAATCAAGACGGGAGATGACAAGTGCCTGGATTAGACCTGCGCCGCTTCCTGTGTGAGGCAGGGTCGTACTCTGCGGATGTTGTAGAGCATGAACCTACAGGAACGGGACACCGCCTTGATGTTAGTTGAGAACGACAGGGTGTTGTCCAGGATCACGCCAAGGTTCTTAGCGCTCTGGGAGGAGGACACAATGGAGTTGTCAACCGTGATGGCGAGATCATGGAACGGGCAGTCCTTCCCCGGGAGGAAGAGGAGCTCCGTCTTGCTGAGGTTCAGCTTGAGGTGGTGATCCGTCATCCACACTGATATGTCTGCCAGACATGCAGAGATGCGATTCGCCACCTGGTCATCAGAAGGGGGAAAGGAGAAGATTAATTGTGTGTCGTCTGCATAGCAATGATAGGAGAGACCATGTGAGGTTATGACAGAGCCAAGTGACTTGGTGTATAGCGAGAATAAGAGAGGGCCTAGAACAGAGCCCTGGGGGACACCAGTGGTGAGAGCGTGGTGAGGAGACAGATTCTCGCCACGCCACCTGGTAGGAGCGACCTGTCAGGTAGGACGCAATCCAAGCGTGGGCCGCGCCGGAGATGCCCAACTCGGAGAGGGTGGAGAGGGAGGATCTGATGGTTCACAGTATCGAAGGCAGCCGATAGGTCTAGAAGGATGAGAGCAGAGGAGAGAGAGTTAGCTTTAGCAGTGCGGAGCGCCTCCGTGATACAGAGAAGAGCAGTCTCAGTTGAATGACTAGTCTTGAAACCTGACTGATTTGGATCAAGAAGGTCATTCTGAGAGAGATAGCGGAGAGCTGGCCAAGGACGGCACGCTCAAGAGTTTTGGAGAGAAAAGAGAGAAGGGATACTGGTCTGTAGTTGTTGACATCGGAGGGATCGAGTGTAGGTTTTTTCAGAAGGGGTGCAACTCTCGCTCTCTTGAAGACGGAGGGACGTAGCCAGCGGTCAGGGATGAGTTGATGAGCGAGGTGAGGTAAGGAGAAGGTCTCCGGAAATGGTCTGGAGAAGAGAGGAGGGGATAGGGTCAAGCGGGCAGGTTGTTGGGCGGCCGGCCGTCACAAGACGCGAGATTTCATCTGGAGAGAGAGGGGAGAAAGAGGTCAGAGCACAGGGTAGGGCAGTGTGAGCAGAACCAGCGGTGTCGTTTGACTTAGCAAACGAGGATCGGATGTCGTCGACCTTCTTTTCAAAATGGTTGACGAAGTCATCTGCAGAGAGGAGGAGGAGGGGGAGGATTCAGGAGGGAGGAGAAGGTGGCAAAGAGCTTCCTAGGGTTAGAGGCAGATGCTTGGAATTTAGAATGGTAGAAAGTGGCTTTAGCAGCAGAGACAGAGGAGGAAAATGTAGAGAGGAGGGAGTGAAAGGATGCCAGGTCCGCAGGGAGGCGAGTTTTCCTCCATTTCCGCTCGGCTGCCCGGAGCCCTGTTCTGTGAGCTCGCAATGAGTCGTCGAGCCACGGAGCGGGAGGGGAGGACCGAGCCGGCCTGGAGGATAGGGGACATAGAGAGTCAAAGGATGCAGAAAGGGAGGAGAGGAGGGTTGAGGAGGCAGAATCAGGAGATAGGTTGGAGAAAGTTTGAGCAGAGGAAGAGATGATAGGATGGAAGAGGAGAGAGTAGCGGGGAGAGAGAGAGCGAAGGTTGGGACGGCGCGATACCATCCGAGTAGGGGCAGTGTGGGAAGTGTTGGATGAGAGCGAGAGGGAAAAGGATACAAGGTAGTGGTCGGAGACTTGGAGGAGTTGCAATGAGGTTACATGGAATTCAAAGGAGGCGATAGACAGATGGGTAAGGGGAGAAAGAGAGAAAGACCACTTGGGAGAGATGAGGATCCCGGTGCCACCACCCCGCTGACCAGAAGCTCTCGGGGTGTGCGAGAACACGTGGGCGGACGAGGAGAGAGCAGTAGGAGTAGCAGTGTTATCTGTGGTGATCCATGTTTCCGTCAGTGCCAAGAAGTCAAGGGACTGAGGGAGGCATAGGCTGAGATGAACTCTGCCTTGTTGGCCGCAGATCGGCAGTTCCAGAGGCTACCGGAGACCTGGAACCCACGTGGGTCGTATGCGCGCTGGGACCACCAGATTAGGGTGGTCGCGGCCACGGTGTGGAGCGTTTGTATGGTCTGTGCAGAGAGGAGAGAACAGGGATAGACAGACACATAGTTGACAGGCTACAGAAAAGGCTACGCTAATGCAAGGAGATTGAATGACAAGTGGACTACACGTCTCGAATGTTCAGAAAGTTGCTTACGTAGCAAGAGTCTTATTGACTAAAATGATTAAAATGATACAGTACTGCTAAAGTAGGCTAGCTGGCAGTGGCTGCGTTGTTGACACTACACTAATCAAGTCGTT
The DNA here is from genome assembly GCF_023373465.1 of Oncorhynchus keta. Taxonomy (NCBI): domain Eukaryota; kingdom Metazoa; phylum Chordata; class Actinopteri; order Salmoniformes; family Salmonidae; genus Oncorhynchus; species Oncorhynchus keta. The sequence continues at coordinate 3,946 of NW_026290087.1, forward strand.
CCGTTGAGTGTAATAGTTTCTACAGTGCCGTTAATCGGGGCCAGCTGGCCAGCTAGCAGTGTTGTTTACGCACGCTGCGTTAAAAGAACGACAATAGCTGGCTAGCTAACCTAGGAAATCGCTCTAGGACTACACAATTATCTTTGAAACAAAGACGGCTATGTAGCTAGCTACATCAAACAAATCAAACCGTTGTACTGCAATGAAATGAAATGAAAATGTGATACTAACTGTGGAGCGAAGCGGAATGCGACCGGGTTGTTGTTTGGCTAGCTGTTAGCTGTTGGCTAGCTAGCAGAGTCTCCTACGTTAAGGGCAGGCAAATAGCTGGCTAGCGAACCTCAGTGAATTAAGATAATCACTCCAAGGCTACACTAAACTACACAATTATCTTGGAAACAAAGACAGCTATGTAGCTAGCTAACACTAGACTAATCAAGTCGTACAGTTGAGTGAATAGCACTACAGTGATGCTAATCTGTGTGTGCGTTAGCTAGCGCTTGCTAGCTCGCTGGGCGAATAGCAG
>NW_026290088.1:0-29799 GCF_023373465.1 Oncorhynchus keta
GTCTGTTATAATATAATATAGACAGTAGATCTAGCTGGTCTGTCATAATATAATAGAGACAGTAGATCTAGCTTGTCTGTCATATTATAATAGAGACAATAGATCTAGCTGGTCTGTCATAATATAATAGACAGTAGATCTAGCTGGTCTGTCATAATACAATAGACACAGTAGATCTAGCTGGTCTGTCATAATATAATATAATCGACCCATCTTATTACACACCAGAGAACACACACAGGAGAGAAACCTCATAGCTGTGATCAATGTGACAAGAGATACTCTGATAAAAGACATCTGATCAAACATCAGAAAAAACATACATGAGGGAGTTGTTTCATGATATCAATAAAATATCCCACTTAGCAAAATGTAATTGAAAAGAGGTTGAAAGTAAGACTAAGTCCGAAGTCCAATATACATTCGGTTGAAAGTGAAAGTTGAGAAGATGTTTTTCTGGTCATTTAACTTAATTTCAATGTACTTGCAGCCTATACACATGGACGCAGTATAATACATTTGTATATAATCAATATTAATAACAATCTTACCATCACTCCAGTATTTCTGGACGACATTCAAGTGCTAATTGTCTTTATTCCACTACTGAAGAAGCATGACTCAATCACCACCTTCCGGAGACACCTGAAACCCCACCTCTTTAAGGAATACCTAGGATAGGATAAAGTAATCCTTCTCACCCCCCCCCCTTAAAATATTTAGATGCACTATTGTAAAGTGGCTGTTCCACTGGATGTCATAAGGTGAATGCACCAATTTGTAAGTCGCTCTGGATAAGAGCGTCTGCTAAATGACTTAAATGTAAATGTAAATGTAGAGACAGTAGATCTAGCTGGTCTGTCATAATACAATAGAGACAGTAGATCTAGCTGGTCTGTCATAATATAATAGAGACAGTAGATCTACCTGGTCTGTCAAAATATAATAGAGACAGTAGATCTTGCTGGTCTGTCATAATATAATAGAGACAGTATATCTACCTGGTCTTGTCATTTTATAATAGAGATATAGATCTAGCTGGTCTGTCATAATATAATAGAGATGTGATCTAGCTGGTCTGCTGCAATATAATAGAGACAGTAGATCTAGCTGGTCTGTCATAAGAGCAATAGGACAGTAGATCTACCTGGTCTGTCAAAAATATAATAGAGATAGTAGATCTAGCTGGTCTGTCATAATACAATAGAGACAGTAGATCTAGCTGGTCTGTCATAATGTCAGCGCCTTTTTATAATAGAGACAATAGATCTAGCTGGTCTGTCATCATATAATAGAGACAGTAGATCTAGCTGGCCTGTTATAATATAATAGACACAGTGAGATTCTAGCTGGTCTGTCATAATATAATAGAGAGTAGATCTTGCTGGTCTGTCATAATACAATAGAGACAGTAGATTTAGCTGGTCTGTCATAATATAATAGACAGTAGATCTAGCTGGTCTGTCATATTATAATAGAGACAATAGATCTAGCAGGTCTGTCATATTATAATAGAGACAGTAGATCGCTGGTCTGTCATAATATAATAGAGATAGTATATCTACCTGGTCTGTCATAATATAATAGAGACAGTAAGAGATCTAGCTAGTCTGTCATAATATAATAGAGACAGTAGATCTAGCTGGTCAGTCATAATACAATAGAGACAGTAGATATAGCTGGTCTGTCATTTTATAATGGAGACATAATATCTACCTGGTCTGTCATAATATAATATACACAGTAGATCTAGCTGGTCTGTCATAATACAATAGAGACAGTAGATTTAGCTGGTCAGTCAAGTAATATAATAGAGACAGTATATCTACCTGGTCTGTCATTTTATAATAGAGACATATATTGACAGATTTAGCTGGGTCTGTCATAATATAATAGAGACAGTAGATCTACCTGTCTGTCATAATGTCATATTATAATAGAGACAATAGATCTAGCTGGTCTGTCATAATATAATAGAGACAGTCGATCTAGCTGAATCTGTCATATTATAATAGAGATTAGTAGATCTAGCTGGTCTGTCATAATATAATAGAGACAGTAGATCTAGCTGGTCTGTCATAATATAATAGAGACAGTAGATCTACCTGGTCTGTCAAAATATAATAGAGACAGTAGATCTAACTGGTCTGTCATAATGTCATATTATAATAGAGATACAGATCTAGCTGGTCTGTCATAATATAATAGAGACAGTCGATCTAGCTGGTCTTCATATTATAATAGAGACAGTAGATCTAGCTGGTCTGTCATTTTATAATGGAGTCGGTATATCTACCCGGTCTCTCATATCATAGAGACAGTAGATCTAGCTGGTCTGTCATAATACAATAGAGACAGTAGATCTAGCTGGTCTGTCATATTATAATAGAGACAGTAGATCTAGCTGGTCAGTCATAATATAATAGAGATAGATCTACCTGGTCTGTCATAATACAATAGAGACAGTAGATCTAGCTGGTCTGTCATATTATAATAGAGGCAGAAGATCTACCTGGTCTGTCATAGTATAATAGAAACAGTAGATCTAGCTGGTCTGTCATAATACAATAGAGACAGTAGATCTACCTGGTCTGTCATAGTATAATAGAAATAGTAGATCTAGCTGGTCTGTCATAATATAATAGAGTAAGTAGATCTGCCTGGTCTGTCATAGTATAATAGAGACAGTAGATCTAGATGGTCTGTCATAGTATAATAGAGACAGTGTATCTACCAGGTCTGTCATAATATAACAGAGACAGTAGATCTAGCTGGTCTGTCATAATATAACAGAGACAGTAGATCTACCTGGTATGTCAAAATATAATAGAGACAGTAGATCTAGCTGGTCTGTCATAATATAATAGAGACATTAGATCTAGCTGGTCTGTCATATTATAATAGAGACAGTAGATCTAGCTGGTCTGTCATAATATAATAGAGATTGTAATTTAACCTGGTCTGTCATAATAGAATAGAGACAGTAGATCTAGCTGGTCTGTCATAATGTAATAGAGACAGTGTATCTGCACGGTCTGTCATAATATAACAGAGATAGTAGATCTAGCTGGTCTGTCATAATATAACAGAGACAGTAGATCTACCTGGTATGTCAAAATATAATAGAGACAGTAGATCTAGCTGGTCTGTCATAATATAATAGAGACAGTAGATCTACCTGGTCTGTCAAAATATAATAGAGATAGTAGATCTAGATGGTCTGTCATAATATAATAGAGACAGTATATCTACCTGGTCTGTCATTTTATAATAGAGACAGTAGATCTAGCTGGTCTGTCATAATATAATAGAGACAGTAGATCTAGCTGGTCTGTCATAATATAATAGACAGAAGATCTAGCTGGTCTGTCATAATGTCATATTATAATAGAGACAATAGATCTAGCTGGTCTGTCATAATATAATAGAGACAGTAGATCTAGCTGGTCTGTCATAATATAATAGAGACAGTAGATCTACCTGGTCTGTCATAGTATAATAGAACAGTAGATCTAGAACTAGGTCTGTCTGTCATAATACAATAGAGACAGTAGATCTACCTGGTCTGTCATAGTATAATAGAAATAGTAGATCTAGCTGGTCTGTCATAATATAATAGAGTAAGTAGATCTGCCTGGTCTGTCATAAGTATAATAGAGACAGTAGATCTAGATGGTCTGTCATAGTATAATAGAGACAGTGTATCTACCAGGTCTGTCATAATATAACAGAGACAGTAGATCTAGCTGGTCTGTCATAATATAACAGAGACAGTAGATCTACCTGGTATGTCAAAATATAATAGAGATAGTAGATCTAGCTGGTCTGTCATAATATAATAGAGACAGTAGATCTAGCTGGTCTGTCATATTATAATAGAGACAGTAGATCTAGCTGGTCTGTCATAATATAATAGAGATTGTAGTTTAACCTGGTCTGTCATAATAGAATAGAGACAGTAGATCTAGCTGGTCTGTCATAATATAATAGAGACAGTGTATCTGCCAGGTCTGTCATAATATAACAGAGATAGTAGATCTAGCTGGTCTGTCATAATATAACAGAGACAGTAGATCTACCTGGTATGTCAAAATATAATAGAGATAGTAGATCTAGCTGGTCTGTCATAATATAATAGAGACAGTAGATCTAGCTGGTCTGTCATAATACAATAGAGACAATAGATCTAGCTGGTCTGTCATAATATAATATAGACAGTAGATCTACCTGGTCTGTCAAAATATAATAGAGACAGTAGATCTAGATGGTCTGTCATAATATAATAGAGACAGTATATCTACCTGGTCTGTCATTTTATAATAGAGACAGTAGATCTAGCTGGTCTGTCATAATATAATAGAGACAGTAGATCTAGCTGGTCTGTCATAATATAATAGAGACAGTAGATCTAGCTGGTCTATCATAGTATAATAGGACAGTAGATCTACCTGGTCTGTCAAATATAATAGAGATAGTAGATCTACCTGGTCTGTCATAATACAATAGAGACAGTAGATCTAGCTGGTCTGTCATATTATAATAGAGGCAGAAGATCTACCTGGTCTGTCATAGTATAATAGAAACAGTAGATCTATCTGGTCTGTCATAATACAATAGACACAGTAGATCTAGCTGGTCTGTCATAATATAATAGAGACAGTAGATCTACCTGGTCTGTCATAGTATAATAGAAACAGTAGATCTAGCTGGTCTGTCATAATACAATAGAGACAGTAGATCTAGCTGGTCTGTCATAGTATAATAGAAATAGTAGATCTAGCTGGTCTGTCATAATATAATAGAGTAAGTAGATCTGCCTGGTCTGTCATAGTATAATAGAGACAGTAGATCTACCTGGTCTGTCATAGTATAATAGAGACAGTGTATCTAGCCAGGTCTGTCATAATATAATAGAGACAGTAGATCTAGCTGGTCTGTCATAATATAATAGAGACAGTAGATCTACCTGGTCTGTCAAAATATAATAGAGATAGTAGATCTAGCTGGTCTGTCATAATGTCATAATATAATAGAGACAGTAGATCTAGCTGGTCTGTCATATTATAATAGAGACAGTAGATCTAGCTGGTCTGTCATAATATAATAGAGATTGTAGTCTAAGCTGGTCTGTCATTTTAGAATAGAGACAGTAGATCTACCTGGTCTGTCATAATATAATAGAGACAGTAGATCTGCCAGGTCTGTCATAATATAATAGAGATAGTAGATCTAGCTGGTCTGTCATAATATAACAGAGACAGTAGATCTGCCTGGTATGTCATAATATAATAGAGATAGTAGATCTAGCTGGTCTGTCATAGTACAATAGAGACAGTAGATCTAGCTGGTCTGTCATAATGTCATAATATAATAGAGACAGTAGATCTAGCTGGTCTGTCATAATATAATAGACAGTAGATCTACCTGGTCTGTCATAATATAATAGAGACAGTAGATCTAGCTGGTCTGTCATAATACAATAGAGACAGTAGATCTAGCTGGTCTGTCATAATATAATATAGACAGTAGATCTACCTGGTCTGTCAAAATATAATATAGACAGTAGTCTAGATGGTCTGTCATAATATAATAGAGACAGTATATCTACCTGGTCTGTCATTTATAATAGAGACAGTAGATCTAGCTGGTCTGTCATAATATAATAGAGACAGTAGATCTAGCTGGTCTGTCATAATATAATAGAGACAGTAGATCTGCCTGGTCTATCATAGTATAATAGGGACAGTAGATCTAGCTGGTCTGTCATAATATAATAGAGGCAGTAGATCTACCTGGTCTGTCATAGTATAATAGAGACAGTAGATCTAGATGGTCTGTCATAGTATAATAGAGACAGTGATCTACCTGGTCTGTCATAATATAATAGAGACAGTAGATCTAGCTGGTCTGTCATAATATAATAGAGACAGTAGATCTAGCTGGTCTGTCATAATATAATAGAGATAGTAGATCTAGCTGGTCTGTCATAATATAATAGAGACAGTAGATCTAGCTGGTCTGTCATATTATAATAGAGACAGTAGATCTAGCTGGTCTGTCATAATATAATAGAGACAGTATTTAACCTGGTCTGTCATTTTATAATAGAGACAGTAGATCTAGCTGGTCTGTCATAATATAATAGAGACAGTGTATCTGCCTGGTCTGTCATAATATAATAGAGACAGTAGATCTAGCTGGTCTGTCATAATATAACAGAGACAGTAGATCTACCTGGTCTGTCATAATATAATAGAGATAGTAGATCTGGCTGGTCTGTCATAATATAATAGAGACAATAGATCTGGCTGGTCTGTCATAATACAATAGAGACAATAGATCTAGCTGGTCTGTCATAATATAATAGAGACAGTAGATCTACCTGGTCTGTCAAATATAATAGAGACAGTAGATCTAGATGGTCTGTCATAATATAATAGAGACAGTATATCTACCTGGTCTGTCATTTTATAATAGAGACAGTAGATCTAGCTGGTCTGTCATAATATAATAGAGACAGTAGATCTAGCTGGTCTGTCATAATATAATAGAGACAGTAGATCTAGCTGGTCTATCATAGTATAATAGGGACAGTAGATCTACCTGGTCTGTCATAATACAATAGAGATAGTAGATCTACCTGGTCTGTCATAATACAATAGAGACAGTAGATCTAGCTGGTCTGTCATATTATAATAGAGGCAGTAGATCTACCTGGTCTGTCATAGTATAATAGAAACAGTAGATCTATCTGGTCTGTCATAATACAATAGACACAGTAGATCTAGCTGGTCTGTCATAATATAATAGAGACAGTAGATCTACCTGGTCTGTCATAGTATAATAGAAACAGTAGATCTAGCTGGTCTGTCATAATACAATAGAGACAGTAGATCTACCTGGTCTGTCATAGTATAATAGAAATAGTAGATCTAGCTGGTCTGTCATAATATAATAGAGTAAGTAGATCTGCCTGGTCTGTCATAGTATAATAGAGACAGTAGATCTAGATGGTCTGTCATAGTATAATAGAGACAGTGTATCTACCAGGTCTGTCATAATATAACAGAGACAGTAGATCTAGCTGGTCTGTCATAATATAACAGAGACAGTAGATCTACCTGGTATGTCAAAATATAATAGAGATAGTAGATCTAGCTGGTCTGTCATAATATAATAGAGACAGTAGATCTACCTGGTCTGTCATATTATAATAGAGACAGTAGATCTAGCTGGTCTGTCATAATATAATAGAGACAGTTTAACCTGGTCTGTCATAATAGAATAGAGACAGTAGATCTAGCTGGTCTGTCATAATATAATAGAGACAGTGTATCTGCCAGGTCTGTCATAATATAACAGAGATAGTAGATCTAGCTGGTCTGTCATAATATAACAGAGACAGTAGATCTACCTGGTATGTCAAATATAATAGAGATAGTAGATCTACCTGGTCTGTCATAATACAATAGAGACAGTAGATCTAGCTGGTCTGTCATAATGTCATATTATAATAGAGACAATAGTCTAGCTGGTCTGTCATAATATAATAGAGACAGAAGATCTAGCTGGTCTGTCATAATATAATAGAGACAGTAGATCTACCTGGTCTGTCATAATATAATAGAGACAGTAGATCTAGCTGGTCTGTCATAATATAATATAGACAGTAGATCTAGCTGGTCTGTCATAATATAATAGAGACAGTAGATCTAGATGGTCTGTCATAATATAATAGAGACAGTAGATCTACCTGGTCTGTCATTTTTATAATAGAGACAGTAGATCTAGCTGGTCTGTCATAATATAATAGAGACAGTAGATCTAGCTGGTCTGTCATAATATAATAGAGACAGTAGATCTAGCTGGTCTGTCATAGTATAATAGGGACAGTAGATCTACCTGGTCTGTCAAAATATAATAGAGACAGTAGATCTAGCTGGTCTGTCATAATATAATAGAGACAGTAGATCTACCTGGTCTGTCAAAATATAATAGAGATAGTAGATCTAGCTGGTCTGTCATAATATAATAGAGACAGTAGATCTAGCTGGTCTGTCATAATGTCATATTATAATAGAGACAATAGATCTACCTGGTCTGTCATAATATAATAGAGACAGTAGATCTAGCTGGTCTGTCATAATATAATAGAGACAGTAGATCTAGCTGGTCTGTCATAATATAATAGAGACAATAGATCTAGCTGGTCTGTCATAATATAATAGAGACAGTAGATCTAGCTGGTCTGTCAAATATAATAGAGACAGTAGATCTAGCTGGTCTGTCATAATATAATAGAGACAGTAGATCTACCTGGTCTGTCATTTTATAATAGAGACAGTAGATCTAGCTGGTCTGTCATAATATAATAGAGACAGTAGATCTAGCTGGTCTGTCATAATATAATAGAGACAGTAGATCTAGCTGGTCTGTCATAGTATAATAGGGACAGTAGATCTACCTGGTCTGTCAAATATAATAGAGATAGTAGATCTACCTGGTCTGTCATAATACAATAGAGACAGTAGATCTAGCTGGTCTGTCATAATATAATAGAGACAGTAGATCTACCTGGTCTGTCATAATATAATAGAGACAGTAGATCTACCTGGTCTGTCATAATATAATAGAGACAGTAGATCTAGCTGGTCTGTCATAATATAATAGAGACAGTAGATCTACCTGGTCTGTCATAAGTATAATAGAAACAGTAGATCTAGCTGGTCTGTCATAATATAATAGAGACAGTAGATCTACCTGGTCTGTCATAATATAATAGAGACAGTAGATCTAGCTGGTCTGTCATAATATAATAGAGTACAGTAGATCTGCCTGGTCTGTCATAGTATAATAGAGACAGTAGATCTAGCTGGTCTGTCATAGTATAATAGAGACAGTGTATCTACCAGGTCTGTCATAATATAACAGAGACAGTAGATCTAGCTGGTCTGTCATAATATAATAGAGACAGTAGATCTACCTGGTCTGTCATAATATAATAGAGACAGTAGATCTAGCTGGTCTGTCATAATATAATAGAGACAGTAGATCTAGCTGGTCTGTCATAATATAATAGAGACAGTAGATCTAGCTGGTCTGTCATAATATAATAGAGATTGTAGATCTAACCTGGTCTGTCATAATATAATAGAGACAGTAGATCTAGCTGGTCTGTCATAATATAATAGAGACAGTATCTACCTGGTCTGTCATAATATAATAGAGACAGTAGATCTAGCTGGTCTGTCATAATATAATAGAGACAGTAGATCTACCTGGTATGTCAAAATATAATAGAGATAGTAGATCTAGCTGGTCTGTCATAATATAATAGAGACAGTAGATCTAGCTGGTCTGTCATAATACAATAGAGACAATAGATCTAGCTGGTCTGTCATAATATAATATAGACAGTAGATCTACCTGGTCTGTCATAATATAATAGAGACAGTAGATCTAGATGGTCTGTCATAATATAATAGAGACAGTATATCTACCTGGTCTGTCATTTTATAATAGAGACAGTAGATCTACCTGGTCTGTCATAATATAATAGAGACAGTAGATCTAGCTGGTCTGTCATAATATAATAGAGACAGTAGATCTAGCTGGTCTATCATAGTATAATAGGGACAGTAGATCTACCTGGTCTGTCAAATATAATAGAGATAGTAGATCTACCTGGTCTGTCATAATACAATAGAGACAGTAGATCTAGCTGGTCTGTCATAATATAATAGAGGCAGAAGATCTACCTGGTCTGTCATAGTATAATAGAAACAGTAGATCTATCTGGTCTGTCATAATACAATAGACACAGTAGATCTAGCTGGTCTGTCATAATATAATAGAGACAGTAGATCTACCTGGTCTGTCATAGTATAATAGAAACAGTAGATCTAGCTGGTCTGTCATAATACAATAGAGACAGTAGATCTACCTGGTCTGTCATAGTATAATAGAAATAGTAGATCTAGCTGGTCTGTCATAATATAATAGAGTAAGTAGATCTGCCTGGTCTGTCATAGTATAATAGAGACAGTAGATCTAGATGGTCTGTCATAGTATAATAGAGACAGTGTATCTACCAGGTCTGTCATAATATAATAGAGACAGTAGATCTAGCTGGTCTGTCATAATATAACAGAGACAGTAGATCTACCTGGTATGTCAAAATATAATAGAGATAGTAGATCTAGCTGGTCTGTCTTTCATAATATAATAGAGACAGTAGATCTAGCTGGTCTGTCATATTATAATAGAGACAGTAGATCTAGCTGGTCTGTCATAATATAATAGAGATTGTAGTTTAACCTGGTCTGTCATAATAGAATAGAGACAGTAGATCTAGCTGGTCTGTCATAATATAATAGAGACAGTGTATCTGCCAGGTCTGTCATAATATAACAGAGATAGTAGATCTAGCTGGTCTGTCATAATATAACAGAGACAGTAGATCTACCTGGTATGTCAAAATATAATAGAGATAGTAGATCTAGCTGGTCTGTCATAATATAATAGAGACAGTAGATCTAGCTGGTCTGTCATAATGTCATATTATAATAGAGACAATAGATCTAGCTGGTCTGTCATATATAATAGAGACAGTAGATCTAGTCATAACAGTAGATCTAGCTGGTCTGTCGTAATATAATAGAGACAGTAGATCTAGCTGGTCTGTCATAATACAATAGAGACAGTAGATCTAGCTGGTCTGTCATAATATAATATAGACAGTAGATCTACCTGGTCTGTCAAAATATAATAGAGACAGTAGATCTAGATGGTCTGTCATAATATAATAGAGACAGTATATCTACCTGGTCTGTCATTTTATAATAGAGACAGTAGATCTAGCTGGTCTGTCATAATATAATAGAGACAGTAGATCTAGCTGGTCTGTCATAATATAATAGAGACAGTAGATCTAGCTGGTCTATCATAATATAATAGGGACAGTAGATCTACCTGGTCTGTCAAAATATAATAGAGATACAGTAGATCTAGCTGGTCTGTCATAATATAATAGAGACAGTAGATCTACCTGGTCTGTCAAAATATAATAGAGATAGTAGATCTGAAGCTGGTCTGTCATAATACAATAGAGACAGTAGATCTAGCTGGTCTGTCATAATGTCATATTATAATAGAGACAGTAGATCTAGCTGGTCTGTCATAATATAATAGAGATAGTAGATCTACCTGGTCTGTCATAATATAATAGAGACAGTAGATCTAGCTGGTCTGTCATAATACAATAGAGACAATAGATCTAGCTGGTCTGTCATAATATAATATAGACAGTAGATCTACCTGGTCTGTCATAATATAATAGAGACAGTAGATCTAGCTGGTCTGTCATAATATAATAGAGACAGTATATCTACCTGGTCTGTCATTTTATAATAGAGACAGTAGATCTAGCTGGTCTGTCATAGTATATAATAGAGACAGTAGATCTAGCTGGTCTGTCATAATACAATAGAGACAGTAGATCTAGCTGGTCTGTCATAATATAATAGAGACAGTAGATCTAGCTGGTCTGTCATAATATAATAGAGATAGTAGATCTAGCTGGTCTGTCATAATATAATAGAGACAGTAGATCTACCTGGTCTGTCATATATAATAGAGACAGAAGATCTAGCTGGTCTGTCATATATAATAGAGACAGTAGATCTACCTGGTCTGTCATAATATAATAGAGACAGTAGATCTGGCTGGTCTGTCATAATATAATAGAGACAGTAGATCTACCTGGTCTGTCATAGTATAATAGAAAGGCAGTAGATCAGCTGGTCTGTCATAATACAATAGAGACAGTAGATCTACCTGGTCTGTCATAATATAATAGACAGTAGATCTAGCTGGTCTGTCATAATATAATAGAGACAGTAGATCTGCCTGGTCTGTCATAATATAATAGAGACAGTAGATCTAGATGGTCTGTCATAGTATAATAGAGAGACAGTAGATCTACCAGGTCTGTCATAATATAATAGAGACAGTAGATCTAGCTGGTCTGTCATAATATAATAGAGACAGTAGATCTACCTGGTCTGTCAAAATATAATAGAGATAGTAGATCTAGCTGGTCTGTCATAATATAATAGAGACAGTAGATCTAGCTGGTCTGTCATAATGTCATATTATAGAGACAGTAGATCTAGCTGGTCTGTCATAATATAATAGAGATTGTAGTTTACCTGGTCTGTCATAATAGAATAGAGACAGTAGATCTAGCTGGTCTGTCATAATATAATAGAGACAGTGTATCTGCCAGGTCTGTCATAATATAACAGAGATAGTAGATCTAGCTGGTCTGTCATAATATAACAGAGACAGTAGATCTACCTGGTATGTCAAAATATAATAGAGATAGTATATCTAGCTGGTCTGTCATAATACAATAGAGACAGTAGATCTAGCTGGTCTGTCATAATGTCATATTATAATAGAGACAATAGATCTAGCTGGTCTGTCATAATATAATAGAGACAGTAGATCTAGCTGGTCTGTCATAATATAATAGAGACAGAAGATCTACCTGGTCTGTCATAATATAATAGAACAGTAGATCTAGCTGGTCTGTCATAATATAATAGAGACAGTAGATCTAGCTGGTCTGTCATAATATAATAGAGACAGTAGATCTACCTGGTCTGTCATAATATAATAGAGACAGTAGATCTACCTGGTCTGTCATAATATAATAGAGACAGTATATCTACCTGGTCTGTCATAATATAATAGAGACAGTAGATCTAGCTGGTCTGTCATAATATAATAGAGACAGTAGATCTAGCTGGTCTGTCATAATATAATAGAGACAGTAGATCTAGCTGGTCATAATATCATAGTATAATAGAGACAGTAGATCTACCTGGTCTGTCATAATATAACAGAGACAGTAGATCTAGCTGGTCTGTCATAATATAATAGAGACAGTAGATCTACCTGGTCTGTCAAAATATAATAGAGATAGTAGATCTAGCTGGTCTGTCATAATATAATAGAGACAGTAGATCTAGCTGGTCTGTCATGTTATTATAATAGAGACAGTAGATCTAGCTGGTCTGTCATAATATAATAGAGATAGTAGATCTAGCTGGTCTGTCATAATATAATAGAGACAGTAGATCTAGCTGGTCTGTCATAATATAATAGAGAGTGTAGATCTTGCTGGTCTGTCATAATACAATAGAGACAGTAGATCTAGCTGGTCTGTCATAATATACATAGAGACAGTAGATCTAGCTGGTCTGTCATAATATAATAGACACAATAGATCTAGCTGGTCTGTCATATTATAATAGAGACAATAGATCTAGCTGGTCTGTCATAATATAATAGACAGTAGATCTAGCTGGTCTGTCATAATATAATAGACACAGTAGATCTAGCTGGTCTGTCATAATATAATAGAGACAGTATATCTACCTGGTCTGTCATAATACAATAGAGACAGTAGATCTAGCTGGTCTGTCATAATATAATAGAGATCTACCTTGGTCTGTCAAAAGTAGATCTAGCTGGTCTGTCATAATACAATAGAGACAGTAGATATAGCTGGTCTGTCATTTTATAATGGAGACAGTAGATTTAGCTGGTCTGTCATAATATAATAGAGACAGTATATCTACCTGATCTGTCATAATATAATAGAGACAGTAGATCTAGCTGGTCTGTCATAATATAATAGAGACAGTAGATCTAGCTGGTCTGTCATAATACAATAGAGACAGTAGATCTAGCTGGTCTGTCATTGTATAATGGAGACAGTAGATCTAGCTGGTCTGTCATAATATAATAGAGACAGTGTATCTACCAGGTCTGTCATAATATATCAGAGATAGTAGATCTAGCTGGTCTGTCATAATATAATAGAGACAGTAGATCTAGCTGGTCTGTCATATTATAATATAATACAATAGATCTAGCAGGTCTGTCATATTATAATAGAGACAATAGATCTAGCTGGTCTGTCATAATATAATAGACAGTAGATCTAGCTGGTCTGTCATAATATAATAGACAGTAGATATAGCTGGTCTGTCATAATATAATAGAGACAGTATATCTACCTGGTCTGTCATAATATAATAGAGACAGTAGATCTAGCTGGTCTGTCATAATATAATAGAGACAGTAGATCTAGCTGGTCTGTCATAATACAATAGAGACAGTAGATATAGCTGGTCTGTCATTTTATAATGGAGACAGTAGATATAGCTGGTCTGTCATAATATAACAGAGACAGTATATCTACCTGATCTGTCATAATATAATAGAGACAGTAGATCTACCTGGTCTGTCATAATATAATAGAGACAGTAGATCTAGCTGGTCTGTCATAATACAATAGAGACAGTAGATATAGCTGGTCTGTCATTGTATAATGGAGACAGTAGATCTAGCTGGTCTGTCATAATATAATAGAGACAGTGTATCTACCAGGTCTGTCATAATATATCAGAGATAGTAGATCTAGCTGGTCTGTCATAATATAACAGAGACAGTAGATCTACCTGGTATGTCAAATATATAATAGAGACAGTAGATCTAGCTGGTCTGTCATAATATAATAGAGACAGTAGATCTAGCTGGTCTGTCAAAATATAATAGAGATTGTAGTTTAACCTGGTCTGTCATAATAGAATAGAGACAGTAGATCTAGCTGGTCTGTCATAATATAATAGAGACAGTAGATCTACCTGGTCTGTCATAGTATAATAGAGACAGTAGATCTAGCTGGTCCGTCATAGTACAATAGAGACATAGAGACAGTAGATCTAGCTGGTCTGTCATAATATAATAGAGACAGTAGATCAAGCTGGTCTGTCATAATATAATAGAGACAGTAGATATACCTGGTATGTCAAAATACAATAGAGACAGTAGATCTACCTGGTCTGTCATAATATAATAGAGACAGTAGATCTAGATGGTCTGTCATAGTACAATAGAGATCTAGAGACAGTAGATCTAGCTGGTCTGTCATAATATAATAGAGACAGTAGATCTAGCTGGTCTGTCATAATATAATAGAGACAGTGTATCTACCAGGTCTGTCATAATATAATAGAGATAGTAGATCTACCTGGTCTGTCATAATACAATAGAGACAGTAGATCTACATGGTCTGTCATAATATAATAGACACAGTAGATCTAGCTGGTCTGTCATAATATAATAGAGACAGTAGATCTAGCTGGTCTGTCATATTATAATAGAGACAGTAGATCTAGCTGGTCTGTCATAATATAATAGAGACAGTATATCTACCTGGTCTGTCATAATACAATAGACACAGTAGATCTAGCTGGTCTGTCATAATATAATAGAGACAGTAGATCTACCTGGTCTGTCATAGTATAATAGAAACAGTAGATCTAGCTGGTCTGTCATAATATAGAGACAGTAGATCTACCTGGTCTGTCATAGTATAATAGAAACAGTAGATCTAGCTGGTCTGTCATAATACAATAGACACAGTAGATCTAGCTGGTCTGTCATAATATAATAGAGACAGTAGATCTCTGGTCTGTCATAGTATAATAGAAACAGTAGATCTAGCTGGTCTGTCATAATACAATAGAGACAGTAGATCTACCTGATCTGTCATAGTATAATAGAAATAGTAGATCTAGCTGGTCTGTCATAATATAATAGAGACAGTAGATCTGCCTGGTCTGTCATAGTATAATAGAGACAGTAGATCTAGATGGTCTGTCATAGTATAATAGAGACAGTGTATCTACCTGGTCTGTCATAATATAACAGAAACAGTATATCTATCTGGTCTGTCATAATATAATAGACACAGTAGATCTAGCTGGTCTGTCATAATATAATAGAGACAGTAGATCTACCTGGTCTGTCATAGTATAATAGAGACAGTAGATCTAGCTGGTCTGTCATAATATAATAGAGACAGTAGATCTACCTGGTCTGTCATAGTATAATAGAAATAGTAGATCTAGCTGGTCTGTCATAATATAATAGAGTAAGTAGATCTGCCTGGTCTGTCATAGTATAATAGAGACAGTAGATCTAGATGGTCTGTCATAGTATAATAGAGACAGTATATCTACCTGGTCTGTCATAATATAACAGAGACAGTAGATCTAGCTGGTCTGTCATAATATAACAGAGACGGTAGATCTAGCTGGTCTGTCATAATATAATAGAGACAGTAGATCTAGCTGGTCTGTCATAATATAATAGAGATTGTAGTTTAACCTGGTCTGTCATAATAGAATAGAGACAGTAGATCTAGCTGGTCTGTCATAATATAATAGAGACAGTGTATCTGCCTGGTCTGTCATAATATAACAGAGATAGTAGATCTAGCTGGTCTGTCATAATATAACAGAGACAGTAGATCTACCTGGTATGTGAAAATATAATAGAGACAGTAGATCTAGCTGGTCTGTCATAATATAATAGAGACAGTAGATCTACCTGGTCTGTCAAAATATAATAGAGACAGTAGATCTAGCTGGTCTGTCATAATACAATAGAGACAGTAGATCTAGCTGGTCTGTCATAATGTCATATTATAATAGAGACAATAGATCTAGCTGGTCTGTCATAATATAATAGAGACAGTAGATCTAGCTGGTCTGTCATAATATAATAGACAGAAGATCTAGCTGGTCTGTCATAATATAATAGAGACAGTAGATCTAGCTGGTCTGTCATAATACAATAGAGACAGTAGATCTAGCTGGTCTGTCATAATATAATAGAGACAGTAGATCTACCTGGTCTGTCAAAATATAATAGAGACAGTAGATCTAGATGGTCTGTCATAATATAATAGAGGCAGTAGATCTAGCTGGTCTGTCATAATATAATAGGGACAGTAGATCTACCTGGTCTGTCAAAATATAATAGAGATAGTAGATCTAGCTGGTCTGTCATAATATAATAGAGACAGTAGATCTAGCTGGTCTGTCATAATGTCATATTATAAATAGAGACATAGATCTAGCTGGTCTGTCATCATATAATAATTGACAGTAGATCTAGCTGGTCTGTCAAAATATAATACAGACAGTAGATTTAGTTGGTCTGTCATAATATAATAGAGACACTAGATCTAGCTGGTCTGTCATAATATAATAGAGATAGTAGATCTAGCTGGTCTTTCATAATACAATAGAGACAGTAGATCTAGCTGGTCTGTCATATTATAATAGAGACAATAGATCTAGCTGGTCTGTCATTTTATAATAGAGACAGTAGATCTAGCTGGTGTGTCATAATATAATAGACACAGTAGATCTAGCTGGTCTGTCATAATATACTAGACACAGTAGATCTAGCTGGTCTGTCATAATATAATAGAGACAGTATATCTACCTGGTCTGTCATTTTATAATAGAGACAGTAGATCTAGCTGGTGTGTCATAATATAATAGACACAGTAGATCTACCTGGTCTGTCTAGTATAATAGAGACAGTAGATCTAGCTGGTCTGTCATAATACAATAGACACAGTAGATCTAGCTGGTCTGTCATAATATAATAGAGACAGTAGATCTAGCTGGTCTGTCATAATATAATAGAGACAGTAGATCTAGCTGGTCTGTCATAATATAATAGAGACAGTAGATCTACCTGGTCTGTCATAATATAATAGAGACAGTAGATCTAGATGGTCTGTCATAATATAATAGAGACAGTAGATCTAGCTGGTCTATCATAGTATAATAGGGACAGTAGATCTACCTGGTCTGTCAAAATATAATAGAGACAGTAGATCTAGCTGGTCTGTCATAATAAAAGAGACAGTATATCTAGCTGGTCTGTCATAATGTCATATTATAATAGAGACAATAGATCTAGCTGGTCTGTCATCATATAATAATTGACAGTAGATCTAGCTGGTCTGTCATAATATAATAGACACAGTAGATCTAGCTGGTCTGTCATAATATAATAGAGACAGTAGATCTACCTGGTCTGTCATAATACAATAGAGACAGTAGATTTATCTGGTCTGATATATTATAATAGAGACAGTAGATCTAGCTGGTCTGTCATACTATAATAGAGACAGTAGATCTAGCTGGTCTGTCATAATATAATAGAGACAATAGATCTAGCTGGTGTGTCATAATATAAAAGAGACAGTAGATCTAGCTTGTCTGTCATAATACAATAGAGACAGTAGATCTAGCTAATCTGTCATAATATAATAGAGACAATAGATCTAGCTGGACTGTCATAATATAATAGAGACAGTAGATATAGCTGGTCTGTCATAATATAATAAAGACAGTAGATCTAGCTGGTCTGTCATAATATAATAGAGACAGTAGATCTAGCTGGTCTGTCATAATACAATAGAGACAGTAGATATAGCTGGTCTGTCATTTTTATAATGGAGACAGTAGATATAGCTGGTCTGTCATAATATAATAGAGACAGTAGATCTTGCTGGTCTGTCATAATACAATAGAGACAGTAGATCTAGCTGGTCTGTCATAATATAATAGAGACAGTAGATCTAGCTGGTCTGTCATAATATAATAGAGACAGTAGATCTAGCTGGTCTGTCATATTATAATAGAGACAATAGATCTAGCTGGTCTGTCATATTATAATAGAGACAATAGATCTAGCTGGTCTGTCATAATATAATAGAGACAGTAGATCTAGCTGGTCTGTCATAATATAATAGAGACAGTAGATCTAGCTGGTCTGTCATAATATAATAGACACAGTAGATCTAGCTGGTCTGTCATAATATAATAGAGACAGTAGATCTAGCTGGTCTGTCATATTATAATAGAGACAGTAGATCTAGCTGGTCTGTCATAATATAATAGAGACAGTATATCTACCTGGTCTGTCATAATATAATAGAGACAGTAGATCTAGCTGGTCTGTCATAATATAATAGAGACAGTAGATCTACCTGGTCTGTCATAGTATAATAGAAACAGTAGATCTAGCTGGTCTGTCATAATACAATAGAGACAGTAGATCTACCTGGTCTGTCATAGTATAATAGAAATAGTAGATCTAGCTGGTCTGTCATAATACAATAGACACAGTAGATCTAGCTGGTCTGTCATAATATAATAGAGACAGTAGATCTACCTGGTCTGTCATAGTATAATAGAAACAGTAGATCTAGCTGGTCTGTCATTTTACAATAGAGACAGTAGATCTACCTGATCTGTCATAGTATAATAGAAATAGTAGATCTAGCTGGTCTGTCATAATATAATAGAGTAAGTAGATCTGCCTGGTCTGTCATAGTATAATAGAGACAGTAGATCTAGATGGTCTGTCATAGTATAATAGAGACAGTGTATCTACCAGGTCTGTCATAATATAACAGAAACAGTATATCTATCTGGTCTGTCATAATACAATAGACACAGTAGATCTAGCTGGTCTGTCATAATATAATAGAGACAGTAGATCTACCTGGTCTATCATAGTATAATAGAAACAGTAGATCTAAGCTGGTCTGTCATAATACAATAGAGACAGTAGATCTACCTGGTCTGTCATAGTATAATAGAAATAGTAGATCTAGCTGGTCTGTCATAATATAATAGAGTAAGTAGATCTGCCTGGTCTGTCATAGTATAATAGAGACAGTAGATCTAGATGGTCTGTCATAGTATAATAGAGACAGTGTATCTACCAGGTCTGTCATAATATAACAGAGACAGTAGATCTAGCTGGTCTGTCATAATATAACAGAGACAGTAGATCTAGCTGGTCTGTCATAATATAATAGAGACAGTAGATCTAGCTGGTCTGTCATAATATAATAGAGATTGTAGTTTAACCTGGTCTGTCATAATAGAATAGAGACAGTAGATCTAGCTGGTCTGTCATAATATAACCAAGACAGTGTATCTGCCAGGTCTGTCATAATATAACAGAGACAGTAGATCTAGCTGGTCTGTCATAATATAATAGAGACAGTAGATCTACCTGGTCTGTCAAAATATAATAGAGATAGTAGATCTAGCTGGTCTGTCATAATACAATAGAGACAGTAGATCTAGCTGGTCTGTCATAATGTCATTTTATAATAGAGACAGTAGATCTAGCTGGTCTGTCATAATATAATAGAGACAGTAGATCTAGCTGGTCTGTCATAATATAATAGACAGAAGATCTAGCTGGTCTGTCATAATATAATAGAGACAGTAGATCTAGCTGGTCTGTCATAATATAATAGAGACAGTAGATCTAGCTGGTCTGTCATAATATAATAGAGACAGTAGATCTACCTGGTCTGTCAAAATATAATAGAGACAGTAGATCTAGATGGTCTGTCATAATATAATAGAGACAGTAGATCTAGCTGGTCTATCATAGTATAATAGGGACAGTAGATCTACCTGGTCTGTCAAAATATAATAGAGATAGTAGATCTAGCTGGTCTGTCATAATACAATAGAGACAGTAGATCTAGCTGGTCTGTCATATTATAATAGAGACAATAGATCTAGCTGGTCTGTCATCATATAATAATTGACAGTAGATCTAGCTGGTCTGTCATAATATAATAGACAGTAGATCTAGCTGGTCTGTCATAATATAATAGAGACAGTAGATCTTGCTGGTCTGTCATAATACAATAGAGACAGTAGATCTAGCTGGTCTGTCATAATATAATAGAGACAGTAGATCTAGCTGGTCTGTCATATTATAATAGAGACAATAGATCTAGCTGGTCTGTCATATTATAATAGAGACAATAGATCTAGCTGGTCTGTCATAATATAATAGAGACAGTAGATCTAGCTGGTCTGTCATAATATAATAGAGACAGTAGATCTAGCTGGTCTGTCATAATATAATAGAGACAGTAGATCTAGCTGGTCTGTCATAATATAATAGACACAGTAGATATAGCTGGTCTGTCATAATATAATAGAGACAGTAGATCTAGCTGGTCTGTCATAATATAATAGAGACAGTAGATCTAGCTGGTCTGTCATAATACAATAGAGACAGTAGATATAGCTGGTCTGTCATTTTATAATGGAGACAGTAGATATAGCTGGTCTGTCATAATATAATAGAGACAGTAGATCTTGCTGGTCTGTCATAATATAACAGAGACAGTAGATCTACCTGGTGTGTCAAAATATAATAGAGACAGTAGATCTAGCTGGTCTGTCATAATATAATAGAGACAGTAGATCTAGCTGGTCTGTCATAATATAATAGAGACAGTAGATCTACCTGGTCTGTCAAAATATAATAGAGATAGTAGATCTAGCTGGTCTGTCATAATACAATAGAGACAGTAGATCTAGCTGGTCTGTCATAATGTCATATTATAATAGAGACAATAGATCTAGCTGGTCTGTCATAATATAATAGAGACAGTAGATCTAGCTGGTCTGTCATAATATAATAGACAGAAGATCTAGCTGGTCTGTCATAATATAATAGAGACAGTAGATCTAGCTGGTCTGTCATAATACAATAGAGACAGTAGATCTAGCTGGTCTGTCATAATATAATAGAGACAGTAGATCTACCTGGTCTGTCAAAATATAATAGAGACAGTAGATCTAGATGGTCTGTCATAATATAATAGAGACAGTAGATCTAGCTGGTCTATCATAGTATAATAGGGACAGTAGATCTACCTGGTCTGTCAAAATATAATAGAGATAGTAGATCTAGCTGGTCTGTCATAATACAATAGAGACAGTAGATCTAGCTGGTCTGTCATAATGTCATATTATAATAGAGACAATAGATCTAGCTGGTCTGTCATCATATAATAATTGACAGTAGATCTAGCTGGTCTGTCATAATATAATAGACACAGTAGATCTAGCTGGTCTGTCATAATATAATAGAGAGAGTAGATCTTGCTGGTCTGTCATAATACAATAGAGACAGTAGATCTAGCTGGTCTGTCATAATATAATAGAGACAGTAGATCTAGCTGGTCTGTCATATTATAATAGAGACAATAGATCTAGCAGGTCTGTCATATTATAATAGAGACAATAGATCTAGCTGGTCTGTCATAATATAATAGAGACAGTAGATCTAGCTGGTCTGTCATAATATAATAGAGACAGTAGATCTAGCTGGTCTGTCATAATATAATAGAGACAGTAGATCTAGCTGGTCTGTCATAATATAATAGACACAGTAGATCTAGCTGGTCTGTCATAATATAATAGAGACAGTAGATCTAGCTGGTCTGTCATAATATAATAGAGACAGTAGATCTAGCTGGTCTGTCATAATATAATAGAGACAGTAGATCTAGCTGGTCTGTCATAATATAACAGAGACAGTAGATCTAGCTGGTCTGTCATAATATAATAGAGACAGTAGATCTAGCTGGTCTGTCATAATACAATAGAGACAGTAGATCTAGCTGGTCTGTCATAATATAATAGAGACAGTAGATCTACCTGGTCTGTCAAAATATAATAGAGACAGTAGATCTAGATGGTCTGTCATAATATAATAGAGACAGTAGATCTAGCTGGTCTATCATAGTATAATAGGGACAGTAGATCTACCTGGTCTGTCAAAATATAATAGAGATAGTAGATCTAGCTGGTCTGTCATAATACAATAGAGACAGTAGATCTAGCTGGTCTGTCATAATGTCATATTATAATAGAGACAATAGATCTAGCTGGTCTGTCATCATATAATAATTGACAGTAGATCTAGCTGGTCTGTCATAATATAATAGACACAGTAGATCTAGCTGGTCTGTCATAATATAATAGAGAGAGTAGATCTTGCTGGTCTGTCATAATACAATAGAGACAGTAGATCTAGCTGGTCTGTCATAATATAATAGAGACAGTAGATCTAGCTGGTCTGTCATATTATAATAGAGACAGTAGATCTAGCTGGTCTGTCATATTATAATAGAGACAATAGATCTAGCTGGTCTGTCATAATATAATAGAGACAGTAGATCTAGCTGGTCTGTCATAATATAATAGAGACAGTAGATCTAGCTGGTCTGTCATAATATAATAGAGACAGTAGATCTAGCTGGTCTGTCATAATATAATAGACACAGTAGATCTAGCTGGTCTGTCATAATATAATAGAGATAGTAGATCTAGCTGGTCTGTCATAATATAATAGAGAAGTAGATCTAGCTGGTCTGTCATAATACAATAGAGACAGTAGATCTAGCTGGTCTGTCAAAATATAATAGAGACAGTGTATATAGCTGGTCTGTCATAATATAATAGGCAGTAGATCTAGCTGGTCTGTCATAATATAACAGAGACAGAAGATCTACCTGGTATGTCAAAATATAATAGAGACAGTAGATCTAGCTGGTCTGTCATAATATAATAGAGACAGTAGATCTAGCTGGTCTGTCATAATATAATAGAGACAGTAGATCTAGCTGGTCTGTCATAATATAATGGAGACAGTAGATCTAGCTGGTCTGTCATAATATAATAGAGACAGTAGATCTACCTGGTCTGTCATAATATAATAGAGACAGTAGATCTAGCTGGTCTGTCATAATATAATAGACACAGTAGATATAGCTGGTCTGTCATAATATAATAGAGACAGTAGATCTACCTGGTCTGTCATAATATAATAGAGACAGTAGATCTAGCTGGTCTATAATAGAGACAGTAGATCTAGCTGGTCTGTCATAATATAATAGAGACAGTAGATCTAGCTGGTCTGTCATAATACAATAGAGACAGTAGATCTAGCCAGGTCTGTCATAATATTATAATAGGGGAGATAGTAGATCTAGCTGGTCTGTCATAATATAACAGAGACAGTAGATCTACCTGGTATGTCAAAATATAATAGAGACAGTAGATCTAGCTGGTCTGTCATAATATAATAGAGACAGTAGATCTAGCTGGTCTGTCAAAATATAATAGAGATTGTAGTTTAACCAGTAGGTCTGTCATAATAGAATAGAGACAGTAGATCTAGCTGGTCTGTCATAATATAATAGAGACAGTAGATCTACCTGGTCTGTCATAGTATAATAGAGACAGTAGATCTAGCTGGTCTGTCATAATATAATAGAGACAGTAGACATTAGAAGCTGGTCTGTCATAATATAATAGAGACAGTAGATCTACCTGGTATGTTAAAATAATAGAGACAGTAGATCTAGCTGGTCTGTCATAATATAATAGAGACAGTAGATCTACCTGGTCTGTCAAAATATAATAGAGACAGTAGATCTAGCTGGTCTGTCAAAATATAATAGAGACAGTAGATCTAGCTGGTCTGTCATAATTAGAATAGAGACAAAGATCTAGCTGGGTCTGTCATAATACAATAGAGACAGTAGATATAGCTGGTCTGTCATTTTATAATAGACAGAAGATCTAGCTGGTCTGTCATAATATAATAGAGACAGTAGATCTAGCTGGTCTGTCATAATACAATAGAGACAGTAGATATAGCTGGTCTGTCATTTTATAATGGAGACAGTAGATCTACCTGGTCTGTCAAAATATAACAGAGACAGTAGATCTAGCCTGGTCTGTCATAATATAATAGAGACAGTAGATCTAGCTGGTCTGTCATAGTATAATAGAGACAGTAGATCTACCTGGTCTGTCAAAATATAATAGAGATTGTAGATTTAACCTGGTCTGTCATAATAGAATAGAGACAGTAGATCTAGCTGGTCTGTCATAATGTAATATAATAGAGACAATAGATCTACCTGGTTTGTCATAGTATAATAGAGACAGTAGATCTAGCTGGTCTGTCATAATATAAAAGAGACCAGTAGATCCTAGCTGAGACCTGTCAAATATAATAGAGATTGTAGTTTAACCTGGTCTGTCATAATAGAATAGAGACAGTAGATCTAGCTGGTCTGTCATAATATAATAGAGACAGTATATCTACCTGGTTTGTCATAGTATAATAGAGACAGTAGATCTAGCTGGTCTGTCATAATATAATAGGGACAGTAGATCTAGCTGGTCTGTCATAATATAATAGAGACAGTGTATCTACCAGGTCTGTCATAGTATAATAGAGACAGTAGAACAAGCTGGTCTGTCATAATATAATAGAGACAGTAGATCAAGCTGGTCTGTCATAATATAATAGAGACAGTAGATCTAGCTGGTCTGTCAAAACATAATAGAGACAGTAGATCTAGCTGGTCTGTCATAATATAATAGGGACAGTAGATCTAGCTGGTCTGTCACAATAGAGACACAGATATCTGGTCTTTGTCATTTTTATAATAGAGACAGTAGTATCTACCTGGTCTGTCATAATATAATAGAGAGAGTAGATTCTAGCTGGTCTGTCATAATACAATAGAGACAGTAGATCTAGCTGGTCTGTCATAATATAATAGAGACAGTAGATCTAGCTGGTTCGTCATATTATAATAGAGACAATAGATCTACAGGTCTGTCATATTATAATAGAGACAGTAGATCTAGCTGGTCTGTCATTTTTATAATAGAGACAGTAGATCGCTGGTCTGTCATAATATAATAGAGACAGTAGATCTAGCCTGGTATGTCAAATATAATAGAGACAGTAGATCTAGCTGGTCTGTCATAATATAATAGACACAGTAGATATAGCTGGTCTGTCATAATATAATAGAGACAGTCGATCTAGTTGAGATTCTGTCATAATATAATAGAGACAGTAGATCTAGCTGGTCTGTCATAATATAATAGAGACAGTAGATCTAGCTGGTCTGTCATTTTATAATGGAGACAGTAGATATAGCTGGTCTGTCATAATATTAGAGACAGTTATCTACCAGGTCTGTCATAATATATCAGAGATAGTAGATCTAGCTGGTCTGTCATAATATAACAGAGACAGTAGATCTACCTGGTATGTCAAAATATAATAGAGACAGTAGATCTAGCTGGTCTGTCATAATATAATAGAGACAGTAGATCTAGCTGGTCTGTCAAAATATAATAGAGATTGTAGTTTAACCTGGTCTGTCATAATAGAATAGAGACAGTAGATCTAGCTGTTCTGTCATAATATAATAGAGACAGTAGATCTACCTGGTCTGTCATAGTATAATAGAGACAGTAGATCTAGCTGGTCCGTCATAGTACAATAGAGACATAGAGATAGATCTAGCTGGTCTGTCATAATATAATAGAGACAGTAGATATACCTGGTATGTTAAAATACAATAGAGACAGTAGATCTACCTGGTCTGTCATAATATAATAGAGACAGTAGATCTAGCTGGTCTGTCATGTTATAATAGAAACAGTAGATCTACCTGGTCTGTCATACTATAATAGAGACAGTAGATCTAGATGGTCTGTCATAGTACAATAGAGATATAGAGACAGTAGATCTAGATGGTCTGTCATAATATAATAGAGACAGTAGATCAAGCTGGTCTGTCATAATATAATGGAGACAGTGTATCTAGCAGGTCTGTCATAATATAATAGAGATAGTAGATCTACCTGGTCTGTCAAAATAATAGAGACAGTAGATCTAGCTGGTCTGTCATAATATAATAGAGACAGTATATCTACCTGGTCTGTCATAATATAATAGTGACAGTAGATCTAGCTGGTCTGTCATATTATAATAGAGACAGTATATCTACTGGTCTGTCATAATATAATAGACACAGTAGATCTACCTGGTCTGTCAAAATATAATAGAGACAGTAGATCTAGCTGGTCTGTCATATTATAATAGACACAGTAGATCTAGCTGGTCTGTCATAATATAATAGAGACAGTATATCTACCTGGTCTGTCATAATATAATAGAGACAGTAGATCTAGCTGGTCTGTCATATTATAATAGAGACAGTATATCTACCTGGTCTGTCATATATAATAGAGACAGTAGATCTAGATGGTCTGTCATAGTACAATATAATAGAGACAGTAGATCTAGCTGGTCTGTCATATAACAGAGACAGTAGATCTACCTGTTATGTCAAAATATATAGAGACAGTAGATCTAGCTGGTCTGTCATAATATAATAGAGACAGCAGATCTAGTTGGTCTGTCATATTATAATAGAGACAGTATATCTAGCTGGTCTGTCATAATATAATAGAGATATAGAGACAGTAGATCTAGCTGGTCTGTCATAATATAATAGAGACAGTAGATCAAGCTTGTCTGTCATAATATAATAGAAACAGTAGATCTACCTGGTCTGTCATAGTATAATAGAGACAGTAGATCTAGATGGTCTGTCATAGTACAATAGAGATATAGAGACAGTAGATCTAGCTGGTCTGTCATAATATAACAGAGACAGTAGATCTACCTGTTATGTCAAAATATAATAGAGACAGTAGATCTAGCTGGTCTGTCATAATATAATAGAGACAGTAGATCTAGCTGGTCTGTCATATTATAATAGAGACAGTATATCTAGCTGGTCTGTCATAATATAATAGAGATATAGAGACAGTAGATCTAGCTGGTCTGTCATAATATAATAGAGACAGTAGATCAAGCTTGTCTGTCATAATATAATAGAAACAGTAGATCTACCTGGTCTGTCATAGTATAATAGACAGTAGATCTAGATGGTCTGTCAAGTAGTACAATAGAGATATAGAGACAGTAGATCTACCTGGTCTGTCATAATATAACAGACAGTAGATCTACCTGTTATGTCAAAACATAGAGACAGTAGATCTAGCTGGTCTGTCATAATATAATAGAGACAGTAGATCAAGCTGGTCTGTCAGACATAATAGAGACAGCAGTATCTAGGTCTTGTCATAATATAATAGAGATAGTAGATCTACCTAATGGTCATAATACAATAGAGACAGTAGATCTACATGGTCTGTCACACATAACACACACAGTAGATTTTTTTATTTTTTATCTTTATTTAACCAGAAGCAAGGAGAACAAGTTCTCATTTGCAACTGCGACTGGCTAAGATAAAGTATAGCAGTGTGAACAGACAACACAGAGTTACACATGGAGTAAACAATTTAGCAAGTCAATAACACAGTGAAAAAAATGGGCAGTCTATATACAATGTGTGCAAAAGGCATGAGGAGGTAGGCGTAATAATACAATTTGCAGATTAACACTGGTGATAAAATGATCAGATGGGCATGTACAGGTAGAGATATTGGTGTGCAAAAGAGCAGAAAAGTAAATAAATAAAACAGTATAAAACAGTATGGAATGAGGTAGGTGAAAAAGGGTGAGCTATTTACCAATAGACTATGTACAGCTGCAGCGATCGGTTAGCTGCTCGGATAGCTGATGTTTGAAGTTGGTGAGGGAGATAAAAGTCTCCAACTTCAGCGATTTTTGCAATTCGTTCCAGTCACAGGCAGCAGAGTACTGGAACGAAAGGCGGCCAAATGAGGTGTTGGCTTTAGGGATGATCAGTGAGATACACCTGCTGGAGCGCGTGCTACGGATGGGTGTTGCCATCGTGACCAGTGAACTGAGATAAGGCGGAGCTTACCTAGCATGGACTTGTAGATGACCTGGAGCCAGTGGGTCTGGCGACGAATATGTAGTGAGGGCCAGCCGACTAGAGCATACAAGTCGCAGTGGTGGGTGGTATAAGGTGCTTTAGTGACAAAACGGATGGCACTGTGATAGACTGCATCCAGTTTGCTGAGTAGAGTGTTGGAAGCCATTTTGTAGATGACATCGCCGGTCGAGGATCGGTAGGATAGTCAGTTTTACTAGGGTAAGCTTGGCAGCGTGAGTGAAGGAGGCTTTGTTGCGGAATAGAAAGCCGACTCTGGATTTGATTTTTGATTGGAGATGTTTGATGAGTCTGGAAGGAGAGTTTGCAGTCTAGCCAGACACCTAGGTACTTATAGATGTCCACATATTCAAGGTTGGAACCATCCAGGGTGGTGATGCTAGTCGGGCATGCGGGTGCAGGCAGCGATCGGTTGAAAAGCATGCATTTGGTTTTACTCGCGTTTAGGAGCAGTTGGAGGCCACGGAAGGAGTGCTGTATGGCATTGAAGCTCGTTTGGAGGTTGGATAGCACAGTGTCCAATGACGGGCCGAAAGTATATAGAATGGTGTCATCTGCGAGGTGGATCAGGGAATCGCCCGCAGCAAGAGCAACATCATTGATATATACAGAGAAAAGAGCCCGAGAATTGAACCCTGTGGCACCCCCATAGAGACTGCCAGAGGACCGACAGCATGCCCTCCGATTTGACACACTGAACTCTGTCTGCAAAGTAATGGGGTCAGAACCAGGCAAGGCAGTCATCCGAAAACCGAGGCTGTTGAGTCTGCCGATAAGAATTTGGTGATTGACAGAGTCGAAAAGCCTTGGCGAGGTCGATGAAGACGGCTGCACAGTACTGTCTTTTATCGATGCATGTTATGATATCATTTAGTACCTTGAGTGTGGCTGAGGTGCACCCGTGACCGGCTCGAAACCAGATTGCACAGCGGAGAAGGTACGGTGGATTCGAGATGGTCAGTGACCTGTTTGTTGACTTGGCTTCAAAGACCTTAGATAGGCAGGGCAGGATGGATATAGGTCTATAGCAGTTTGGGTCCAGGGTGTCTCCCTTGAAGAGGGGGATGACATGCAGCTTTCCAATCCTTGGGGATCTCAGACGATATGAAAGAGAGGTTGAACAGGCTGGTAATAGGGGCTATGATAATGGCGGCAGATAGTTTCAGAAATAGCGGGTCCAGATTATCAAGCCCAGCTGATTTTGTACGGGTCCAGGTTTTGCAGCTCTTTCAGAACATCTGCTATCTGGATTTGGGTAAAGGAGAACCTGGAGAGGCTTGGGTGAGGAACCACGGGGGGTGTCCTGCAGAACTTTT
>NW_026290089.1:0-3607 GCF_023373465.1 Oncorhynchus keta
CTGTTACTGTAGTGGTAACAACACTGTTATGTTAGTGGTAACAACACTGTTACTGTAGTGGTAACAACACTGTTACTGTTAGTGGTAACAACACTGTTATGTGTAGTGGTAACAACACTGTTACTGTAGTGGTAACAACACTGTTATGTGTAGTGGTAACAACACTGTTACTGTAGTGGTAACAACACTGTTACTGTAGTGGTAACAACACTGTTACTGTAGTGGTAACAACACTGTTACTGTAGTGGTAACAACACTGTTACTGTAGTGGTAACAACACTGTTACTGTAGTGGTAACAACACTGTTACTGTAGTGGTAACAACACTGTTACGGTAGTGGTAACAACACTGTTACTGTAGTGGTAACAACACTGTTACTGGTAGTGGTAACAACACTGTTACTGTAGTGGTAACAACACTGTTACTGTTAGTGGTAACAACACTGTTACTGTAGTGGTAACAACACTGTTACTGTTAGTGGTAACAACACTGTTACTGTAGTGGTAACAACACTGTTACTGTAGTGGTAACAACACTGTTACTGTTAGTGGTAACAACACTGTTACTGGTAGTGGTAACAACACTGTTACTGTTAGTGGTAACAACACTGTTACTGTTAGTGGTAACAACACTGTTACTGTAGTGGTAACAACACTGTTACTGTAGTGGTAACAACACTGTTACTGTAGTGGTAACAACACTGTTACTGTAGTGGTAACAACACTGTTACTGTAGTGGTAACAACACTGTTACTGTAGTGGTAACAACACTGTTACTGTAGTGGTAACAACACTGTTACTGTAGTGGTAACAACACTGTTACGGTAGTGGTAACAACACTGTTACTGTAGTGGTAACAACACTGTTATGTTAGTGGTAACAACACTGTTACTGTAGTGGTAACAACACTGTTACTGTAGTGGTAACAACACTGTTACTGTAGTGGTAACAACACTGTTACTGTAGTGGTAACAACACTGTTACAGTAGTGGTAACAACACTGTTACTGTAGTGGTAACAACACTGTTACTGTAGTGGTAACAACACTGTTATGGTAGTGGTAACAACACTGTTATGGTAGTGGTAACAACACTGTTATGGTAGTGGTAACAACACTGTTATGGTAGTGGTAACAACACTGTTATGTTAGTGGTAACAACACTTTTACTGTATTGGTAACAACACTGTTATGTTAGTAGTAACAACACTGTTACTGTAGTGGTAACAACACTGTTATGTTATTTGTAACAACACTGTTATGTTATTGGTAACAACACTGTTACTGTTAGTGGTAACAACACTGTTACTGTAGTGGTAACAACACTGTTACTGTAGTGGTAACAACACTGTTACTGTAGTGGTAACAACACTGTTACTGTAGTAGTAACAACACTGTTACTGTAGTGGTAACAACACTGTTACTGTAGTGGTAACAACACTGTTACTGTAGTGGTAACAACACTGTTACTGTAGTGGTAACAACACTGTTACTGTAGTGGTAACAACACTGTTACGGTAGTGGTAACAACACTGTTATGGTAGTGGTAACAACACTGTTATGGTAGTGGTAACAACACTGTTACTGTAGTGGTAACAACACTGTTATGTTATTGGTAACAACACTGTTACTGTAGTAGTAACAACACTGTTACTGTAGTGGTAACAACACTGTTACTGTAGTGGTAACAACACTGTTACTGTAGTAGTAACAACACTGTTACTGTAGTGGTAACAACACTGTTACTGTAGTGGTAACAACACTGTTATGTTATTGGTAACAACACTGTTACTGTAGTGGTAACAACACTGTTACTGTAGTAGTAACAACACTGTTACAGTAGTGGTAACAACACTGTTATGGTAGTGGTAACAACACTGTTATGGTAGTGGTAACAACACTGTTACAGTAGTGGTAACAACACTGTTATGTTATTGGTAACAACACTGTTACTGTAGTGGTAACAACACTGTTATGGTAGTGGTAACAACACTGTTATGGTAGTGGTAACAACACTGTTATGGTAGTGGTAACAACACTGTTATGTTAGTGGTAACAACACTGTTACTGTAGTGGTAACAACACTGTTATGTTAGTAGTAACAACACTGTTACTGTAGTGGTGACAACACTGTTACTGTAGTGGTAACAACACTGTTATGTTATTGGTAACAACACTGTTACAGTAGTGGTAACAACACTGTTACTGTAGTGGTAACATCACTGTTACTGTAGTGGTAACAACACTGTTACTGTAGTAGTAACAACACTGTTAATGTAGTGGTAACAACACTGTTACTGTAGTGGTAACATCACTGTTACTGTGAGTGGTAAACAACACTCTTACAACAGTAGTAACAACACTGTTACTGTAGTGGGTAACAACACTGTTACTGTAGTAGTAACAACCCTGTTGCTATGGTGGTAACACCACTGTTACTGTAGTGGTAACAACACTGTTACGGTGAGTGGTAACAACACTGTTATGGTGAGTGGTAACAACACTGTTATGGTGGTGGTAACAACACTGTTATGGTGAGTGGTAACAACACTGTTACTGTAGTGGTAACAACTGTTATGTTATTTAACAAACACTGTTGTTAGTAGTAACAACACTGTTACTGTAGTAGTAACATCACTGTTACTGTAGTGGTAACACTGTTACTGTGTTACTGTTACTGTGGGTAACAACACTGTTACTGTAGTGGTAACAACACTGTTATGTTATTGGCAACAACACTGTTATGTTATTGGTAACAACACTGTTGCTGTAGTGGTAACAACACTGTCATGTTATTGGTAACAACACTGTTGCTGTAGTGGTAACAACACTGTTAGTAGTAACAACACTGTTACTGTAGTAGTAACAACACTGTTACGGTAGTGGTAACAACACTGTTACTGTAGTGGTAACAACACTGTTATGGTTATTGGTAACAACACTGTCTACAGTAGTGGTAACAACACTGTTATGTTATTGGTAACAACACTGTTATGGTAGTGGTAACAAGACTGTTACTGTAGTGGTAACAACACTGTTATGTTATTGGTAACAACACTGTTACTGTAGTGGTAACAACACTGTTATGTTATTGGTAACAACACTGTTACTGTGGTAGTAACAAGACTGTTACTGTAGTGGTAACAACACTGTTACTGTAGTGGTAACAACACTGTTATGTTATTGGTAACAACACTGTTACAGTAGTGGTAACAACACTGTTACTGTAGTGGTAACATCACTGTTACTGTAGTGGTAACAACACTGTTACTGTAGTAGTAACAACACTGTTAATGTAGTGGTAACAACACTGTTACTGTAGTGGTAACATCACTGTTACTGTAGTGGTAACAACACTGTTACTGTAGTAGTAACAACACTGTTACTGTAGTGGTAACAACACTGTTACTGTAGTAGTAACAACCCTGTTACTGTAGTGGTAACACCACTGTTACTGTAGTGGTAACAACACTGTTACGGTAGTGGTAACAACACTGTTATGGTAGTGGTAACAACACTGTTATGGTAGTGGTAACAACACTGTTATGGTAGTGGTAACAACACTGTTACTGTAGTGGTAACAACACTGTTATGTTAGTGGTAACAACAC
>NW_026290090.1:0-47257 GCF_023373465.1 Oncorhynchus keta
CCATATCTCTCATCACTATGTTTGTAATCATTTATAATATACAAATTAATTCATTTCTTCATTAAGTTTGTCGATAATATTACAACTAACCATCTCTGGATTTAGTTGTCGTAAGACACAAACCATATCCCTAGTTACAGTCTGTCTGTAAATACAACCAACCATATCCCTCAGTCACAGTTCGTTCGATAACATACACCATCTATATCTCATCATAGTTCTTGTAACATACAATTCAACCATATCTCATTACAGTCTGTTTGTAATATACAAATTCAACCACATCTCTTTAATCACAGTCTGTCTGTAACTACACCACCATATCTCTTTAATAGTCTGTTTGTAATATTACCAACCACCATATCCTCTATCACAGTCTGTCTAGTAACATTACAAATTCACCATCTCTTAGTCACAGTCTGTCCGTAACATCACAACCAACCATATCTCTATTACAGTTTGTCTGTAACATACAAATTCAAATTCACATCATCATCAGTCTGTCTGTAATACATAAATTCAACCATATCTCTCATTACAGTCTGTCTGTAATATTACAAATTCAACTCACATCTCTCATTACAGTATGTCTGTAACATACTACTATAACATCACAAATTCAACTACATTCTATCATCATAGCTCTGTTTGTAATATTACAAATTCACCATATCTCTATTGTAGTTCGTTTATATACATAAATTCAAATTACATCTCTTATTGCTAGTCTGTTCGTGACATACACTCACCATATCTCTTTGCGATAGTTTGCCTGTAACATTACAATTCAACTATATCTCTTCATCAGTGTCTGTTGAGTATCACACATACCAACCATATTCCTCATTACAGTCTGTCTGTAACATACAACCAAACCATATCCTTATCACAGTCTGTTCGTAATATACAAATTCAACTCATATCTCTTTATCATAGTCTGTCTGTAATATTACAACTAATCCATATCCTCTAATTACAGTTTGTTTGTAACACATATAAATACACACCAAACATCCCTAGTCATTGTATGTTTGTAACATACTCTATAATTATTAAATTCAACTATATTCTATCACAGTTCGTTTATAATATTATTAATTCATATATCTTATCATAGTCCGTTTGACATACAACTCACCATATCTCTTCATTGCGCACCTGTCTGGTAACATTACCACCACATCCTCATCACAGTCTGTTTGTAATACAAACCAACCATATCCTCTAGTCTGTAACACACAACCAACCACACATCCTCATCACAGTATGTCTGTAATATACAAATTCACCATATCTCTATCACAGTCTGTCTGTAACATAAATTCAACCATTCCCTTTGTCACAGTTCGTTCTGTAACACAAATTCAACTATATTCTCATTGCCAGGTTGCCGTAAATATTATAACCACCATATCTCTTCATCACATTCGTCTGTAATATTAATTCACCATATTCTCATTACAGTTCGTGTTTGTAACACAAATTCAACCACATCTCATTACAGGTCTGTTTGTAATATACTACTAACCATCCTCATTACAGCTCTGTCTGTAACATTACAATTCAACCACATCCTCATCACAGTCTGTCTGTAACACACCAACTACATCTCATCCTAGCTCATTTGTACATACAAATTAACCATATCTCTATCACAGTCTGTTCGTAATACACACAACCAACCACATCCTCAATACAGTCTGTCTGTACATATACCAACCATATTCCTAGTCATAGTTCGTCTGTGGCCACATATAAACCAACCATATCCTCATCACAGTCGTCTGTAATATACAACCAACCATTATCCTCATCACAGTCTGTTGTAATACATAGCCCACCATATCTCTTTATTACAGTTCTTTTTTTTGTTCATACACCAATAAATCTCACCATATCTGTTCAAACACCACTCTTAAACATAAATTCAACCATATCTCTCATTACAGTCTGTTTGTAACATTACAATTCAACTCATATCTCTCATTATAGTCCGTTTGTAACACACAATTCAACTACATTCCTCATCACAGTCTGTCTGTAATACTACAAACTCAAACCACATCTCTTAATTATTCTGTTCGTATATACAACTAAACTACATTCTCATACAGTCTGTCTGTAACATAAATCCAATCATCTCTACTCAGTCCTGTCTGTAACACATAAACTCAACCATATTCCTCATCACAGTTCTGTCTGTAACACATAAATTCAAACCATATCTCTTTATTACAGTTTGTTTGTAATATTACTAAATTCAATTCACATTCTCTCATTACAGTTTGTCTGTAACATACATAAATTAAATTCACATTCTCTATTACAGTTTGTTTGTAATATTACAAATTCACCATATCTCTATTAGCATGTTTGTCTGTAACATCATACCACCATATCTCTTAATTACAGTTCTGTAACTACATAAATACAGCTACCATATCCCCTTTATTCGTCTGTTTGTACCATATCTCTTTAAATGTAACATACAAATTCCACACATTCCTCATTCAGCCGTTTGTACAATAATTAACCACATCTCTAAATTACATTACCTTTGCGATCCTCATCACAGTTGTCTGTAAACACATACCATAAATACACAAATTCAACCAACACATCCCTCATTACAGTTCGTCTGTACACACAAATTCAATTCATATTCCCTCATTATAGTCTTTAGAATATTACACCACCATATCTCTTTATCATAGTCTGTCTGTAACATACAAACCACCACATCTCCCTTTAGTTTACAGTGTCGTAACACACAACCAACTACATTCTCATTACAGTCTGTCTGTAACACACAAACCAACCACACTCCTCATCACAGTCTGTCTGTAATTGGCTACAACCAACCACCATATCTCTCATTACAGTTCGTTTGTAATACTACAAATTCAAATTCATATCTCTCATTACTAGCTCTGTCTGTAAGCATACAAATTCACCATATCTCTCTAGTTACAGTTCTGTTTATACATACTAAATTCACCATATCTCTCTATCATAGTTCGTTTATAATATTACAAATTCAATTCATATCTCTCATTGCAGTCGTCTGTAACATCAAATTCACCATATCCTCATCACAGTCTGTTCGTAATACTACAACCAACCATATCTCTCATTACAGTCTGTTTGTAATATACAACCAACCATATCTCTAATTCAGTCTGTCTTTGTAAATACACAACTCAACCACATTCTCTCATCACAGTTCTGTCTGTAATACACAAACTCAACTACATCTCTATTACAGTCGTCTGTAACACACACCAGCCACATTCTCATCACAGTCTGTCTGTAATATTACAATCCAACCATATCTCTCATCACAGTTCTGTTCTGTAACATACAAATTCACCATATCTCTTTAGTTACAGCCTGTTCTGTAATATTAAATTCAAATTCATATCTTTCAAGTACAGTTTAGCTCCGTCGTATATACAATTCACCATATCTCTACTATAGGCAGTTGTAATACACACCACCATATCTCATTACAGTATGTTTGTAATATTAATAAATTCACCATATCTCATTACAGTCTGTTTGTAATATAAATTCACCAAATTCGCTCATTGGCAGTCTTTGTAATACATACTATAACATACAAATTAAATTCATATCTCATCATAGCTCTGTTTATAATATTCAAAGTTCGTAATACACCAGCTACATCTTTTTCATCACAGTCTGTTTGTAAATATTACCCACCATATCTCTTCATCATAGTTTGTCTGTAACATACAACCAACCATTCCTCGATAGTACAGTACTATAATATTACAAACCAGCCACACATCCTCATCACAGTCTGTCTGTAACACACAACCAACCACATCCCTAATCATTCTGTCTGTAACACACAACCAACCATATCTCTCATTACAGCTCTGTCTGTAATATTACAACTCAACCATATCTCTATCACAGTCTGTTTGTAACACATAACCAACCACATCTCATCACAGCCTGTCTGTAACATACAACCAACCACATCTCATTACAGTCTGTCTGTAACACACAACCAACCACATTCCTCATCACAGTCTGTCTGTAACACATACACCAACCACCATATCTCTCATCACAGTCTGTCTGTAACATACAACTCAACCATATCTCATCACAGTCTGTCTGTAACATACTAAACCACCATATCTCATTACAGTTTGTCTGTAATATACAAATTCAATCATATCTCTTTATTACAGTTTGTTTGTACACATAAATTCAACCATATCTCTCATTACAGTCTGTTTGTAATACTACAAATCCAACCATATCTCTCATCACAGTCTGTCTGTAACATACAAACTCAAACTACATTCTCTCATCACAGTTCTGTCTGTAACATACAAATTCAACCACATCTCCTCATCACAGTATGTCTGTGGTGACATAAATTCAACCATATTCATCACAGTCTGTTTGTAACACAAATTCACCATATCTCTCATTGCGCAGCCTGTTCGTACACACACCAACCATATCTCTCATTACAGTCTGTCTGTAACACATAC
Source organism: Oncorhynchus keta (assembly GCF_023373465.1). Classification (NCBI taxonomy): domain Eukaryota; kingdom Metazoa; phylum Chordata; class Actinopteri; order Salmoniformes; family Salmonidae; genus Oncorhynchus; species Oncorhynchus keta. The sequence continues at coordinate 4,533 of NW_026290090.1, forward strand.
CCACCATATCTCTTTCATTACAGTCTGTCTGTAACATATAAATTCAACTACATTCCCTCATATAGTTCTGTCTGTAACATACAAATTCAACTACATTCCCTATTTACAGTTCGTCTGTACACATAAATTCACCATATTCCCTCATTACAGTTTCCATTTGTAATACACAAATTCACCATATCTCATCACAGTATGTTCTGTACATACTCTCCATAATACACAACCCACCATATCCTATCATCACAGTCTGTCGAGCAATACTGGCCAACCAACCACATCTCCTCATCACAGTCTGTTTCTTAAGACACAACTAACCACATCCCTAGTCACAGTTCGTTCGTAAATATTACAACCACCATATCTCTCATCATAGTCTGTCTAATACTACAACCACCATATCTCTATCATAGTCTCGTTCAGTATACAAATTCAAATTCACTATCTCTCTATCATAGTCTGTCTGTAATATTACAACTAATCACATATCTCTCATTACAGTCTGTTCAGTAATATTACAAATTCACCATATCTCATTATAGTTTGTCTGTAATACATACAACTCAAACTACATATCTCTCATTACAGTCTGTCTGTAACACATAAATTCAACCATATCTCTATATACAGCCTGTCGTAACATATACAACCAACCATATCTCTCATTACAGTCTGTCTGTAACACACAAATCCAAACCACATCTCTTTATCACAGTTCTGTCTGTAATACTACAAATTCAAATTCATATCTCTCATTCACAGTTCTGTTTGTAACATACAACTCAACCATATCCTCATCATAGTCTGTCTGTAATACACAATTCAAACCACATCTCTCATTACAGTCTGTTCTGTAATATACAACCAAATTCACCATATCCTTCATTACAGTATGTTCTGTAATATTACATCTATAACATCACAATTAACCATATCTCTATCATAGTCTGTTTGTAATATACAAATTCACCATATCTCTATCATAGTCTGTTTGTAATACAAATCCACTCATATCTCTTATTATAGTCTGTTTGTAATATTACAAATTCAACCATATTCTCATTACTAGTCTGTTTGTAATACTACAAATTCAATTCATATCTCTCATTACAGTTTCTGTAACACATACACCAACCATACTCTCATTACAGTCTGTCTGTAACATACAAATTCAACCATATCTCTCTATTACAGTCTGTCTGTAACATACAACCAACCATATCTCTCATTACAGTCTGTCTGTAACATTACAAATTCAACCATATCTCTCTATTACAGTCTGTTCTGTAATATACAATTCAATCATATCTCTTTATCATAGTTTGTTTGTAACATACACCATCATATCTCTTTGTCACAGTTTGTTGTACACATACAAATTGGGACCATATCTCTTTGTCATAGTTCTGTTTGTAATATTATAAATTCACCATATATTCCCTTTATTATAGTTCGTCTGTAACACACAACCAACCATCCTCATCACAGTCGTCTGTAACATACAACCAACCAAATCCTAGTCACAGTATGTCTGTAATAAATAACACACAAACTCAACCACATCCTCATCACAGTTCGTCGATAACATACAAACCACCATATCTCTATCAAGCCTGTCTGTAATATAAACAAACCATATCTCTCATTGCTACCTCGTTTGTACACATAAATTCACCATATCTCATGATACAGTAGTCTGCCATACTATAATACAAACCAAATTCATATCTCTCACAGTCTGTTCGTAACACACATAAATTCAAACCACATCTCATTACAGTTTATCTGTACACATAAAATTCAAATTCACATCTCTATCACAGTCGTCTGTAACACACAAATTCAACTCATATCTCTATTACAGTTTCGTTTGTAATATACACCAATTCATCTCTCATCACAGTCTGTCTGTAATATACACTAAATTCAACCACATCCTCATTACAGCCTGTCTGTAACACTAAATTCAACCACATCTCTCATCATGTCTGTCTGTAACATACAAACCAACCATATCTCTCATCACAGTTCGTCTGTAACATACAAATTCAAATTCATATCTCATTGTCATAGCCTGTCTGTACATACAATTCAACCACATCTCTCATTACAGTTCTGTTTGTAATACATAAATTCAACTCATATCTCTATTCATAGTTCTGTCTGTAATACACTAAACTCAACCACATCTCTCATTATAGCCTGTCTGTAACATTACAATTCACCACATTCTCATCACAGTTTGTCTGTAACATACAAATTCAACCACATCCTTCATTACAGTTTGTCTGTAACATACAAATTCAACTACATCTCTCATCACAGTCTGTCTGTAATACACAAACTCAACTGTCTGTAATACACACCAAATTCACATCTCTCATTACAGTCTGTCTGTAACAACAACCAACCACAACCCTCATCACAGTATGTCTGTAAATACACAACCAACCACATAATTATAATGTCGATAAATTCAAACCAACCACATCCTCATCACAGCCGTCTTATAACACACAACCACCACATCTCTCAGTTGCCAGTTCGTCTGTAACATACAACCCACCATATCTCTCCTCACAGTCTGTTTGTAATATTACTAAATTCAGCCATATCTCTTCAGCCTGTTTGTAATGTTACAACTAAATTCATTATACTATAACATACAAATTCAAATTCATATCCTATTACAGTTCGTTTGTAACATACAAATTCAACCATATCTCTCATTACAGTCTGTCTGTAAACACACACCACCATATCTCTTTAGTTGCCCGTCTGTAACACACAACCAACCACATCCTTACAGTCTGTCTGTACATACTAAATTAAACTACATTCATATCCTCATTGCTGTTTGTAATACACAACCACTACATCTCTCATCACAGTCTGTTTGTAATACATAAACCAACCATACTCCTCATCAGTTTTGTCTGTAACATACAACCAACCATATCATCCTCATCACAGTACCTGTTCTGTAACACACAACCAAACCACATCCTCTATTACAGTTCGTCTGTAAATACACAACCAACCACATCTCTAATACAGTCTGTTGTAATACACATAAATTCAACTACATCCTCACACAGCCTGTTGTATAATATATAACACCTTAAACCATATCTCATCACAGTTCGTTTGTACATATAAACCAAGCACATATCTCATTGCCAGTCTTTGTCTGTACATATACACCAATTCATATCTCTTTATCATAGTCTGTTTGTAATACACAAATTCAACCACATCCTCATCACAGTCTGTCTGTAACATACAACCAACCACATCTCTATCACAGTCTGTTTGTAACACACAACCAACCACATCCTCATCACAGTCTGTCTGTAATACAACCAACCATCATCCTCATCACAGTCTGTCTGTAACACAAACCAATTCACATCCCTCATTCAGTCTGTCTGTAATACACAACCAAACCACATCTCATCACAGTCTGTCTGTAACATACAACCACCACATCTCTATCACAGTCTGTCTGGAACACACACAAACTACATCTCTAATCACAGTCTGTCTGTAATACCAAATTCATCTCATATTCTCCTCATCACAGTCTGTAAATACACAAATTCTAAATATCTCAGTCACAGTCTGTCTGTAATACATATAAATTCAAATATTCCTAGTCATAGTTGTGTTTGTAATATTATAAACCAACCACATTCTTTATCATAGTTCGTTTGTATATACAATAAAACCACATCCTCATTACAAGAAGTTCTGTTTGTAATAATTAAACCACCATATCTCTCATCACTAGTCTGTTCGTAATACTACAAATTCAACCATATCTCTCATTACAGTCTGTTTGTAATACTACAAACTCAAATTCATCATCTCATTACAGTTCTGTCTGTAATACACAAATTCAACCACTATCTCATCATAGTCTGTCTGTAATACTACAACCAACCACATCTCTCATCACAGTCTGTCTGTAACACACAACCAACCACTATCCTCATCACAGTTCTGTCTGTAATACACAACCAACCATATCTCTATCATCAGTCTGTTTGTAACATACAACTCAACTACATCTCTCATTACAGTCTGTTTGTAATACTATAAATTCAAATTCATATCTCTATCACAGTTCGTCTGTAATACACAAATTCAACCATATCTCATTACAGTTCGTTTGTAATATACAAATTCAACTATCTCTATTCAGGTCTATCAGTCATACAAATCAACTAATCTCATTGCAGTCTGTTACAGATTACACCACCATATCTCTTTATCATAGTTTGTTTGTAACACACAATAAAATTCACCATATCTCCTAGTTACAGTTCGTCTGTAACACACAACTCAACCATATCTCATTACAGTCTTTGTAACACACAAAAATTCATATTCTCTCATTTCAGTCTGTTTGTAATATTACAAATTCACCATATCCCATTAAGTTCGTCTGTAATATACCCAACCACATCCTCATCACAGTTCGTCTGTTTGTACAGTCTATAATACACAAACCAACCACATCTCATTACAGTCGTCTGTAACACATACAAATTCAACCACCCCTCATCACAGTCTGTCTGTAAATTACACAACCAACCACATCCTCATCACAGTCTGTCTGTAAACACAACCAACCACATCCTCTAATCAGTCTGTCTGTAACACACAACCACCACATCCTCATCACAGTCTGTCTGTAACATACAACCAATACATACCTAACAGTCTGTAAACACATAACCAGCTAGTTATCCTATCATCACAGTCTGTCTGTAACACACAAATTCAAATTCATCAACCCTATCACAGTCTGTCTGTAATACTACAAACCAACCACATCTTCTTGATTACAGTCTGTCTGTAATATTACAAATTGACCACATATCTCTTTAATTATAGTTCTGTTGTAACATATACCCACCATATCTCTTTAATTAGTTCGTTCGTAGGCTATTACAAATTCACCATATCTCTCATTACAGTTCTGTTAACACAACCATATCCCTAACATACACACTAAACCATATCTCTATCACAGTCTGTTGGAACACACAAATTCAACCATATCTCTCATTACAGTCGTCTGTATATACTCATAACAACACAACCACCATATCTCTTTAGTTACAGTTGTCTGTAATATTACAACTAATTATATTCCTTTATCACAGTCTGTTAACCAGCTACATATCACAGTCTGTCTGTAACACACAACCACCACACTTTATCATAGTCTGTCTGTAACATATACCCAAATTATATCTCTTTATCACAGTCTGTTTGTAATACACAAACCAACTCACATCTCTCATTGCAGTCTGTCTGTAACACACAAACCAACCACATCTCTCATCACAGTCTGTCTGTAACACACAAATTCAACTACATCTCTCATTACAGTCTGTCTGTAATACATAAATTCAAACCATATCTCTCATTACAGTCTGTCTGTAACACATACAATTCAAATTCATATCTCTCATTGCATAGTCTGTTTGTAACATACAAATTCAAACCATATCTCTCATTATAGTTTGTTTGTAACATACAAATTCAACTACATATCTCATTACAGTTCGTCTGTACATACAACCAACCATATCTCTAGTCATAGTTTGTCTGAATACACAAATCCACCATATCTCTTTATTACAGTTTGTTTGTAATATACAATTAAACTCATATCTCTTTATCATAGTTCTGTCTGTAACATACAAATCCACCACATTCTCTTTATCATAGTTTGTTCGTAACACATAACTCACCATATCTCTCTGTCATCAGTCTGTTTGTAATACTACTATAACTAAATTCACTATCTCTCTATTACAGTTCTGTCTGTAATATTACAAATCCAACCATATCTCATTCACAGTTCTGTCTGTAACATACAAACTCACCATATCTCATTAATAGTCTGTTCTGTAACATTACAAATTCAAACTCATATCTCTCATCACAGTCTGTCTGTAATATACTAAATTCAACTACATATCCTCATTACAGTTCTGTCTGTAACATACAATCCAACTACATCTCTCAGTCACAGTTCGTCTGTAACACTATAAATTCAACCATATCTCTCATTACAGTTTGTCTGTAACATACAACCAACCACATATCTCATCACAGTCTGTTTGTAACATACATACCCACCATATTCTCATTACAGTCTGTCTGTAACATACAAATTCAACCATATCTCTCATTACAGTTCTGTTTGTAATACATAAATTCAACCATATCTCTCATTACAGTCTGTTCTGTATTACATAAATTCAAATTCATATCTCTAGTCACAGTTCTGTCTGTAACATACAAATTCAACCATATCTCTCATTGACTAGCTCTGTCTGTAACACATAAATTCAACCATATCTCTATTACAGTCTGTCTGTAACATACAATCCAACCACATCTCTCATCATAGTTCGTTCTGTAATACTACAAATTCAACCACATCTCTCATCATCAGTCTGTACACATACAACCAGCTCACATCTCTCATCACAGTCTGTCTGTAATACACAAATTCAACAGCATTCACTCATCATAGTCTGTTTGTAATATTATCAACTCAAACCATATCTCTATCTAGCAGTCTGTCTGTAATACTACAACCAACCATATCTCTAATCACAGTTCGTCTGTAATACACAACTAAACCACATCCCTCATCACAGTCTGTCTGTAACATTACAAATTCAACCACATCTCTAATTACAGTCTGTCTGTAACATACAATCCAACCACATCTCATCACAGTCTGTCTGTAACATACAACCAACCACATCTCTATCACAGTCTGTCTGTAACACACAACCAACCATATCTCATCATCAGTCTGTCTGTAACACACAAATTCAACCATATCCTCTACATCAGTCTGTCTGTAACACTACAACCAACCACATCCCTTATCACAGTATGTCTGTAATACACACTATAACACTAACAAATTCATATCCCTCATCATAGTCTGTCTATAATATACAAATTCAAACCATATCTCTCATTATAGTTCTGTTTGTAACATACAAATCTCATATCTCTCATTACAGCTCTGTCTGTACATAAATTCAAATTCATATCTCTCATTGCTAGTATTCTGTTTGTACATACATACAATTCAAATTCATATCTCTCTATTACAGTTCTGTTTGCAATACACAATCACTACATCTCTCATTACAGTCTTTGTAATATTCAACCAAATTCATATCTCATTACAGTCTGTCTGTAACATACAATTCAACTATATCCTCATTACAGTCTCTGTAATAATACAAATTCAACTATTCCCTTTAATCATAGTTCTTTTTTTTGTCTGTAACACAAAATTCACCATATCTCTTTATCACAGTTCGTTTGTAATATATAAACCAACTACATCTCTATTACAGTCTTTGTAACACACAACCAACCACATCTCATCACAGTCTGCTTGTAACACACCAAACCAACCACATCTCATCACAGTCTGTCTGTAACACATAAATTACCAATCCTCATCACAGTCTGTCTGTTCAACCAACCATATCCTATCACAGTCTGTCTGTACACACAACCAACCACATCTCTAAATCACAGTCTGTTCGTAAATACACAAATTCAACCACATCTCCTTGAGCAGTCTGTTCGTAATCAACATAATTCCACTCTGTAACATCTACATCTCCTATCACAGTCTGTCTGTAACCATACACAAATTCAAATTCAAATCTCTCATCACAGTCTGTCTGTAAATATTAACAACCAACCACACATCCTCATCACAGTCTGCCTGGATAACACACAACCAACCACATCTCTCATCACAGTATGTCTGTACACAACTATAATAACCAAATTCATATCTCTTTATCACAGTTCGTTTGTAACATACATTCAATTATATCTTTGACAGTATATGTTCGTTTATAATATAACAAATAACTAAATTCACATTCCTTTCATTACAGTCTGTCTGTAATATACCAACTACATTCCTCATCACAGTTCGTCTGTAACACACACAATTCAAAATTCATATCTAGTCACAGTTCGTCTGTAACATTAAACTCAACTATATCCTAGTCACAGTGTCTGTGGCCCTTCTGTAGCCTGTTGGTAGAGCATGGCGCTTGTAACGCCAGGTGCAGTGGGTTCGATTCGGGACCACTCCATACGTAGAATGTATGCACACATGACTGTAAGTCGCTGGATAAAAGCGTCTCTGCTAAATGGCATATATTATTATATCATTATAGTCCGTCTGTACACACAACCAACCACATCCTCATCACACCTCGTCTGTAACAACCAAACCATCTCTTTATCACAGTCTGTCTGTAACACCAAACCACCATCTCTAGTTGCCAGTTCTGTAATACACTAATCTCTCATTACAGCCTACAAATTCAACTACATCTCATCACAGTTCTATCTGTAAATACATAACCAAACATCATCTCATCACAGTTCGTCTGTAAACACTACAACCAGCCACATCTCTAGTCACAGTCCGTTCGTAACACACAAACCAACCATATCTCTAGTCACAGTCTGTCTGTAACACATAACCAACCATGATCCCTAGTCAGCAGTCTGTAACACACAAATTAAACCACATCCTCATCACAGTCTGTTTGCCATACAAATTCAACTACACTCTCTATCAGCCTGTCTGTAACATTACAACCAACCACATCTCATTACAGTCTGTCTGTAATATTACAATCAATTCATATCTCGTATACAGTTTGTCTGTAGCATACAACCAACCATATTCCCTATATCATAGCCTGTCTGTAACCATACACAATTCACCATCTCTAGTCACAGTCTGTTCGTAATATCATAAATTCAAACTCATATCTCATTACTAGTCTGTTTGTAATACAAATTCAACTACATTCTCTTTATCATAGCTCTGTCTGTAACATATAAATTAATCCATATTCTCATTACAGTTTGTCTGTAACATACAACCAAACCATATCTCTTATCATAGTCTGTCTGTAATACATAAATTCAACTATATCTCTCATTACAGTTCTGTCTAATATTACAAATTCAACCATATTCCTTATCATAGTCTCGTCTGTCAACATACAATTCAACCATATCTCTCAGTTCACAGTCTCGTCTGTAACATACAAATTCACATTCATATCTCTATCATAGTCTGTCTGTAACATACAAATCCAACCACATCTCTCATCACAGTCTGTCTGTAACATTACAAATTCAAATTCACATTCTCATTACAGTCTGTCTGTAATACTACAAATTCAACTCATATCTCTCATTACAGTCTGTTCTGTACATACACCACCAATTCACATCTCTTTGTATCACAGTTCTGTTCGTAATATCACAACTCAACATACTCTCATTACAGTTCTGTCTGTAACACACAAATTCAACCATATCTCTATCACAGTCTGTCTCGTAACATACAAATTCAACCATATCTCTATTGCAGTCTGTTTGTAGTATACATAAATTCAAACTATATCTCTCATTATCAGTTCGTCTGTAACATACAAATTCAAATTCATATCTCTATTCACAGTCTGTCTGTAATACATACATATACAAATTCAAATTCATATTCTCATTACAGTTCGTCTGTAACACTATAAATTCAATCATATCTCTCATTACAGTTTGTCTGTAACATACAATCCACACCATATTCTCTAATTAGCAGTTTGTCTAAACATACAAATTCACCATATCTCTCATCATAGCTCTGTTTGTAATACATAAATTCAACCATATCTCTTATCACAGTCCGTTTGTAAACATAAACTAACCACCATATCTCTAATTGCAGTCTGTTCTGTAACATACAACCACACTATCTCTCATCATAGTCTGTCTGTAACATACAATCCAACCACATCTCATCAGCGTCTGTCTGTAACATTACAACCAAACCATATCTCTATTAGTCAGTTTGTCTGTAACATACAAATTCAACCATATCTCATCATAGTCTGTCTGTAACATACAAATTCAACTACATCTCTCAGTCACAGCCTGTCTGTAACATACAAATTCACCATACTCTCATCACAGTCTGTCTGTAACATACAACCAACTACATTCTTTCATTACAGTCTGTCTGAACATACAAACTCAAACTACATCTCTCATTACAGTCTGTCTGTAATACACAAATTCAACCATATCTCTATTACAGCCTGTTCTGTAACATACAAATTCCAATTCATATCTCTCATTACAGTCTGTTCTGTAATACAAACTAAACTCATATCTCTATTGCATAGTTCTGTTTGTACATACATAAATTCACCATATCTCTCATTATAGTCTGTTTGTAACATCAAACTCCACCATATCCTCATCATAGTCTGTTCTGTAATACATAAATTCACCATATCTCTTATTACAGTCTGTTTGTAACATACAAATTCACCATATCTCTCATTAGCAGTCTGTTCGGTACATACACCACCATATCTCTCATTGCAGTTCTGTCTGTAATATCACAAATTCACCATATCTCTTTAGTCACAGTCTGTCTGTAATACACAAATTCACCATATCTCTCATTACAGTCTGTCTGTAATATACAAATTCAACCATATCTCTCTTGTTACAGTCTGTCTGTAACATACAACCAAATTCACATTCTCATTACAGTCTGTCTGTAACATACAAATTCAACCATATCACTTCCTAGTCACAGTTTGCCTGTAACATATACCCAATTATATCTCTTCATTTATAGTTGTTTTGTACATATACCCACCATATCTTTATCATAGTTTGTTTGTAATATTACAATTCAGTTATTTTTATTACAGTTCTTGTTTATAATATATACACCAATTATATTCCTCATTATAGGTTGTTTGAGACATATTAAATTCAATTCATATCTCTCATTATAGTCTGCTTGTAATTGTAATATTAAATTCACCATATCCCTTTATTACAATTGTTCAGTAATAACACCACCATATCGCATCACAGTTCGTCTGTAACACAACCAACCATCTCTAGTCACAGTCTGTTCGTAAATACACAACCAACCACATCCCTCATCAGTCATGTCTGTAACCAACCACATCCCCCCATCATAGTTTGTCTGTAACACACAACCCACCATATCTCTCATTGTCACAGTCTGTCTGTAACACACAACCAACCATATTATCTTATTACAGTCTGCTTGTAAATATTACACCACCATATCTCTATTGCCAGTTTGTTTGCAAATATTATAAATTCAAATTCATATCTCTCATTGCAGTCTGTTTGTAATACATAATTAACACCAACATTCTCATTACAGTCTGTCTGTAATACACAAATTCAACCACATCTCTTTAGTTCACAGTCTGTCTGTGGGCCATTACAAACCAACTATCTCTAGTCACAGTCTGTTTGTAACACACACCAGCTACACCATATCTCATTGCTAGTCTGTCGAGCACACATAAATTCACCATATCTCATTGCTAGCTCGTTTATAATATTACATACTATATATATCTACATAGTCTGGGTTTGTAATATTCATATCATTCTCATTATAGTCTGTTCCGTAAGTACAAACAAATTCAACCATTTCCCCTAGTCACAGTCAATTATAACACAACCAACCACATCCTCATCACAGTCTGTCTGTAACATTACAACCAACCACATCTCATCACAGTCTGTTCAGGTCACACAAACCAGCCACATCCCCTAGTCACAGTCTGTCTGTAACACTACAAATTCAACTACATATCTCTTACAGTGTGTCTGTAATATAAATTCAAATTCACATCTCTCATTGCGACAGTCGTTTGTAACACAATTCAAATATCACATCTCACAGTCTGTCTGTAACACACAAATTCAACTACATTCTCTCTAGTCACAGCCTGTCTGTAACATACAACCAAATTCATCCCTCAGTCACAGTCTGTTTGTAACATACAACCAAACCATATTCATTACAGTCTGCCTATAACACACAAATTCAACATATCTCTAGTCACAGTCTGTTTGTAATATTACACCCACCATATCTCTTAGTTACAGTTTGCTCTGTACATAAATTCAAATTCATATCTCTTTATCATAGCCTGTTTGTAATATTACAAATTACCATATTCTTTGTACAGTTGTCTGTAACATACAACCAACCATATCTCTTTACTACAGTTTGTCTGTAACATACAAATTCAACCATATCTCTCATTACAGTCTCGTCTGTAACATACAACCAACCATATCTCTCATCAGTCTGTCTGTAACATACAACCAACCACATCTCTCATCACAGTCTGTCTGTAACACATACAACCAACCACATCTCTCTAGTCACAGTCTGTCTGTAACATCACAAACTCAACATTCATCTCTCATCACAGTCTGTTCTGTAACACACAACCAACCATATCTCTATCATCAGTCTGTCTGTAACATACAAATCCAACCATATCTCTCATCACAGTCTGTCTGTAATATTACAAACCAACCATATCTCTAGTCACAGTCTGTCTGTAACACACAACCAACACATCTCTCATCACAGTCTGTCTGTAACACACAATCCAAACCATATCTCTCATTACAGTCTGTCTGTAACATACAACCAACCACATCTCTCATCACAGTCTGTCTGTAATACACAACCAACCACATCTCTTAGTCACAGTCTGTCTGTAACACACAAACCAACCATATCTCTCATCACAGTCTGTCTGTAACACATAAATCCAACCATATCTCTCATCACAGTCTGTTTGTAATATTACAAATTCACCATATCTCTTATTACAGTCTGTTTGTAATATTACAAATTCAACTATCTCTCATCATAGTCTGTTTGTAATATACAAACCAACCATATCTCTCATTACAGTCTGTCTGTAACATACAAATTCAACCATATCTCTCATCACAGTCTGTCTGTAACATACAACTCAACCATATCTCTCATCACAGTCTGTCTGTTACATACACACAAACTCAACATATCTCTCATCACAGCTCTGTCTGTAATACTACAACCAAACTCACATCTCTATCACAGTCTGTCTGTAACACATAAACTCAACTACATCTCTCATCACAGTCTGTCTGTAATACACAAATTCAACCACATCTCTTATCACAGTCTGTCTGTAATACACAACCAACCACATCTCTCATCACAGTCTGTCTGTAACACACAAACTAACCACATCTCTCATCATACAGTCTGTCTGTAACACATACAATCCAACCATATCTCTCATCACAGTCTGTCTGTAACACACAACCAACCATATCTCTCTATCAGTCTGTTCTGTAACATACAACTAAATTCACTATCTCTCATCATAGTCTGTCTGTAATATACAACTAAATTCATCACATCTCTCATTACAGTCTGTCTGTAACATTACAAATCCAACTCATATCTCTAATCACAGTTCGTTTGTAACACACAAACTCAACCACATCCTCATCACAGTCTGTCTGTAACACACAACCAACCATATCCTCATTACAGTCTCGTCTGTAATACACAACTCAACCATATCTCTCATCACAGTCTGTCTGTAACATACAACCAACCACATCCCTCATCACAGTCTGTCTGTAACATACAAACCAACCACATCTCTCATCACAGTCTGTCTGTAATACAACCAACCATATCTCTCATTACAGTCTGTCTGTAACACATACAACCAACTACATCTCTATCACAGTCTGTCTGTAATACATAAACCAACCATATCTCTCATCACAGTCTGTCTGTAACATACAACCAACTACATCTCTCATTACAGTCTGTCTGTAATACTACAAACTCAAATTCATATCTCATTACAGTCTGTTTGTAATACATACAATTCCACCATATCTCTTATTGCTAGTTTGTTTGTAATATTACAAACTCAACCATATCTCTCATTACAGTCTGTCTGTAACATACAAATTCAAACTACATTCCTCATTACAGTCTGTTTGTAACATACAACTCAAATTCATATCTCTTTAATTAGTCTGTTTGTAATATACAAATTCAACTACATCTCTCATTACAGTCTGTTCGTATACACTATAATACAACCAACCACATCCTTATCACAGTCGTTTGTAATATTACAACTCAACTCATATCTCTATCACAGTCTGTCTGTAATACATACAACCACCATATCCTCATCACAGTCTGTCTGTAACACACAACTCAACCACATTCTCTTATTACAGTCTCGTCTGTAACATACAAACCAACTACATTCCTCTATCACAGTATGTCTGTAATACATACATACAACTCAAATTCATATCTCATTATCAGCTCTGTCTGTAATACACAAACTCAACCATATCTCTATTACAGTCTGTTTGTAACATCACAAATTCAACCATATCTCTCATTACAGTCTGTCTGTAAATACTACAAATTCAACCATATCTCTCATTACAGTTCTGTCTGTAATATACAAATTCAACCATATCTCTCTATTACAGTCTGTCTGTAATATTACAAACCACCATATCTCATTACAGTTCTGTTTGTAATATACAATTCAAACCACATTCTCATTATATAGTTTCGTCTGTAACATATAAATCCACCATATCTCTTTATCATAGTCTGTTTGTAACATACTACAAATTCACCATATCTCATTCACAGTCTGTTTGTAATATACTATAACACATAAATCGTCACCATATCTCATTGCTATCCTCATCGTTCAGTATGTTTAAATTAATTCAATCTCATTACATAAACACCAACTACCATATCTCATTAGTTACAGTTCGTTCGTTCAGGCATAAACCAACCACATCTCTCATTGCCAGCGTCTGTTTGTAATATTACATTCACCATATCTCTTTGTCTAGTTTGTTTCGTAATACATAAATTCCCACCATATCCTCATTACAGTTCCATTCGTAATACACATTAAATTCACCATATCTTTATCATAGTTCGCCTGTAATATTACAAACCAGCCATATTCCTCATTACAGTTTCTGTCTGTAAATACATAAATTAACTCATATTCCTTACATTACAGTTTGTTTGAGGCACACACAAATTCAATTCATATCTCTATCTAGTCTGTTTGTAATACATAAACCAAATTCATATCTCTCATTACAGTCTGTCTGTAATACACAAACCAAATTCACATCTCTAGTCATAGTCTGTCTGTAATATTACAAACCAATCTCATTCCTATCAGTACCTGTTTGTGACACATAAATCTCAACTCATATCCATTACTATAGTTGTCTGTAACATACACCAAATTCATATCTCTTTAATTACAGTCTGTCTGTACATACAAATTCAACCATATCTCTCATTAGCTTCTGTCTGTAACATAACAAATTCAACTACATTCTCATTACAGTTTGTTCTGTAATATTACAAATTCAATATCTCTTTATTATCAGTTTGTTTGTACATACATACACCACCATATCTCTTTATTACAGTCTGTCTGTAATACATAATTCAAATTCACATTCCTATTAGCTAGTTCGTCTGTAATATTACAATTCAACCATATTCTCATTGCCAGTTTGTCTGTAACATACAAATTCACCATATCTCTCATTACAGTTTGCCTGTAATATTACAAATTCAACCATATCTCTTTCATTACATAGCCTTTCTGTAAATACAATTCAAATTCATATCTTAGTTTACAGTTTCCGTTCGTACATACAAATTCAAATTCATATCTTCATCACAGTTCGTTTGTGGGCCAAAATTAAATTCATATCTCAGTCTGCGCGTCTGTAAACACAAATTCAACCACATATCCTCATCAGTTCGTCTGTAAACACAAACCACCACATCTCATTACAGTTCGTCTAGTAACATACAAATTCAAACCACATCCTCTTATCACAGTCTGTCTGTAACACACAAACCAACCACATCCTCATCACAGTCTGTCTGTAATATACAACCACCACATTCATCACAGTATGTCTGTGCCAGCACATATAACCACAATTATATTCCTTGTCATAGTTTGTTTGTAATACATATACCCAACCATATCTCTTCATCACAGTCTGTTTGTAACATACAATTCAACTCATATCTCTTTAGTCACAGTCTGTCTGTAATATACACCCACCATATCTCTCATTACAGTCTGTCTGTAACATACAATTCAAATTACATCTCTAGTCCAGTCTGTTCGCACACCACCATATCTCCTCATTACAGTTCTGTTTGTAACATACACTAAATTCACCATATCTCTTAGTCATAGCCTGTTTGTAATATTACACCAATTCATATCCATATCTCATCATTGCCTGTTTGTAATACATAAATTAAATCTCATATCTCTCATCACAGTCTGTTCTGTAATACATACCAATTCACTCATATCGCTTATCATAGTCTGTTCGTAACATACAACCAACTCATATCTCATTGCTAGTCTGTTTGTAATACTACAATTCAACCACTATTTCTCATCATGCAGTTCGTCTGTAACATACAATCCAACTCACATCTCTAATCAGTCTGTCTTGTAATACATACTATAATTCATATCTCCTCATTACAGCTCTTGTTTGTAATACTACCCACCATTTCTTTAGTTATAGTTTGTTTTATAATATTAAATTCACCATATCTTTATCATAGTTTATTTGTAAAATATTAATAAATTCACCATATTCTCATTACAGTTTGCCTGTACATACCCACCATTTCCTTTAGTTGCTAGCCTGTTTATAATACATACCCACCATATCTTCCTTTATTACAGTTTATTTGTACATATAAATTCAGTTACATCTCTTTGTTACAGTTTTTTGTTTGTAATATATACCACCATATCTCTCATTATATAGTTTGTTTGAATACATAAATTCACCATATTCTTTTATTGTTTGTCTAAATATGGTTAAACCCACCATATTCCTTACATTACAGTTTCGTTTGTAATACATACAAATTCACCATATTCCTTTGTTGTAGCTCCGTCTGTAACATTGGCAATTCAACTACATTCCCTAGTCACAGTTCGTCTGCAACACACAACCAAACTACATCTCCTATCACAGTCTGCCTGTAACACAAATCTCAAACCACATCTCATCGCCTGTCTGTAACATACACCACCACATCCCTATCACAGCCTGTCTGTACATACACCACCATATCTCATTGCTAGTCTGTCTGTGGCCACACAAATTCAAATTCATATCTCTTTATCATAGTGCCGGTCTGTAATACACAAATTAAACCATATCTCTCTAGTCACAGCCTGTCTGTAACACATAAATTCAAATTCATATCTCAATACAGCCTGTAAATACTACAAATTCAACCACATTCTCATTGCAGTTCGTTTGTAACATACAAATTCAAATTCATAATTTCCTTTATCACAGTCTACCTGTAATATTACAACTAAATTCATACATCTCTATCACAGTCTGTCTGTAACACACAACCAACCATATCCTCATCACAGTCTGTCTGCAACACACAACCAACCACATCTCCCTTCACAGTTCGTTTATAATACACAAACCAGCCACATCCTTTAGTCATAGTCTGCTTGTATTACATAAATTCAACTATCTTCATTATAGGTTGTTTGTATACATATACCCAAATTCATATCTCTTTGTATAGTCTGCTTGTACATACATAAATACATAAATTCATATCTCATTATAGCTCCGTCTGTAATAAATTCAATTATCTCATTGCAGTCTGTCTGTAACATGGCAACTAAATTCATATCTCTCATTACATTTGTTTGTAACATACCCACCACATCTTCAGTTACAGTCTGTTTGTAATATTACAACCACCATATCTCATCATAGCCTGTCTGTACACCAACTACATATCTCCTAGTCACAGTGTTTGTAATATTACAAATTCACCATATCTCATTACAGTTCGTTTATACCTGTATAAATTCAACATATCTCTCATTACAGTTTGTTTGTAACATATAAATTCACCATATCTCTCATGTAATTGCCTGTTTGTAATACATAAATTCACCATATTCTCTTTACAGTATTGTTTGTAATATTAATACTCTAAACAAATTCATATCTCTCATTACTAGTCTGTTTATACACACCACCATATCTCTCATTACAGTCTGTCTGTAACATACAAACCCAACACATTCTCATTACAGTGCCTGCCTGTAACATTACAACACCATATCTCTCTAATCAGTCTGTCTGCACAAATTCAACCATATCTCTTTCATCACAGTCTGTTTGTAAAATATTGGCTAAATACTCTAAACCACATCTCATATCATTCTAGCCTGTCTGTAATATTACACCACCACCATATCGTTCGTGGGGCATACAAATTCAAATTCATCTCTCATCACAGTTCGTCTGTAATATTACACCAACTCATATCTCTTATCACAGTCCTGTTCTGTAACATATACCAAATTCATCATCTCTATTACAGTCTGTCTGTAACACACTACCCAACCACATCTCTCTATCACAGTTTGTCTGTAACACATAAATTCAACCACATATCCCTCATCACAGTCTGTTTGTAATACTACAACTAAATTCATATCTCTATCATGTCTGTCTGTAACATTACAAACCAACCATATCTCTAGTCACAGTTCGTTCTGTAACATACACAATTCACCATATCTCTTTATCACAGTCCTGTTTGTAATACATACACCAACCATATCTCTCATTACAGTCTGTCTGTAATATACAACTCAACCACATTCTCTCATTACAGTCTGTCTGTAACACATAAATTCAACCATATCTCTCATTACAGTCTGTTTAGTACATATACAACCACCATATCTCTCATTACAGTTCTGTTTGTAATATTACAATTCAACTCATATCTCTCATTACAGTTTGTTTGTACACAACAAATTCACCATATCTCATTACAGTCTGTCTGTAACATACAACCACCATATCTCATCACAGTCTGCCTGTAACATTGGCTACCCACCATATCTCATCACAGTTCGTCTGTAAATACATAAATTCAAATTCATATCTCTTTAGTCATAGTTTGTTTGTAATATTACAATTAAATTATATCTCATTTTACACCATTGTTTGTTTGTTTGTAATATTGGCTAAATTAAATTCATATTCTCATTATTGTATAAGTTTTGGGGAAGACACATATACCCACCATATCTCTTTAGGTTACAGTTCCGTCTGTAACACATAAACCAACTACATCTCAATACAGTTCTGTTTGTAATATTACAAACCAAATTCACATATCCTCATTACAGTTTGCCTGTTGGCACATAACACATAACCAAACCACATCCTCATTACAGTTGTTTGTAATAGACAACCAACTCATATCTCATTACAGTTTGTTTGTGTCATTGGCCAAATTCAACTACATATCTCTCATTACAGTTCCGTTTGTAATATTACAACCAACCATATCTCTCTATTACAGTCTGTTCTGTAACACATACAACTCAAACCATATCTCTCATTCACAGTCTGTCTGTAACACACAACCAACCACATCTCTATCACAGCCTGTCTGTAACATACAAACCAACCACATCTCTTTATCACAGTCTGTCTGTAACACATACACCAACCATATCTCTCATTACAGTCTGTTTGTACATATACACCAAACCATATCTCTCATTACAGTCTGTTTGTAATATACACCACCATATCTCTAGTTACAGTTCTGTCTGTACACACATCCAACTACATATCTCATTACAGTTTGTAATACATAAATTCACCATATTCCTCATTACAGTAGTCTGTCTGTAATACATACACCAAATTCATACCTTTCATCACAGTTTGTTTGTAATACATAAATCCAACCATATCTCTTATTACAGTTCTGTTTGTAATATTACAAATTCAACCATATCTCTATCATTGTATGTTTGTAATACTATAACACATAAATTCAACCATATCTCTCATCACAGTTCTGTTCGTAACATACAAACTCACCATATCTCATTACAGTCTGTCTGTAATACACAACCCAACCACATTCTCATTGCAGTCTGTTTGTAATATTACAATTCAACCATATCTCTCATTACAGTTCTGTCTGTAACACACAACCAACCATATCTCTCATTACAGTCTGTCTGTAACATACAAACCCACCATATCTCTTTATCACAGTTCTGTCTGTAATATTACAACCACCATATCTCTCATCACAGTTCGTTCTGTAATACATTACAACTCAACCATATCTCTTTGTCACAGTTCTGTCTGTAACATACAAATTCAAACTCATATCTCTCATTACAGTTCTGTTTGTAATACACAAATTCAAATTCATATCTCTCATTACAGTTCTGTCTGTAACACACAAATTCAACTACATATCTCTCATTACAGTCTGTAACACACAATCCAAACTCACATCTCTCATTGCAGCCTGTCTGTAATACTACAAATTCAACCACATCTCTCATCATAGCTCTGTTTGTAAATACACAAACCACCATATCTCTATTACAGTCTGTCTGTAACATACAACCAACCATATCTCTCATTCACAGTCTGCTCTGTAACATACAAACTCAACCATATCTCTTTAGTCACAGCTCTGTCTGTACATACTACATCAACCATATCTCTATCAGCAGTTCTGTCTGTAACATACAACCAACTCATATCTCTTATTACAGTTCGTTTGTAACATACAATTCAACCATATCTCTCATCACAGTCTGTCTGTAATACAAATTCAACTACATCTCTCACTCACAGTTCTGTTCAGTACACATAACCAACCATATCTCTCATTGCAGTATGTCTGTAATACACACTATAACACACAATTCAAATTCATATCTCTCATTATCACAGTTCGTCTGTAACACACAAACTCAACCACATCTCTCATCACAGTCTGTCTGTAACACACAACCAACCACATCTCTCATGACAGTCTGTTTGTACACAAATTCAACCACATCCTCATCACAGTCTGTCGGTACATATTACACCACCATATCTCATTACAGTCTGTCTGTAATATTACAAACCACCATATCTCTCCCTTTAGTTTCAGTTCGTAAATATTACAAATTCAACATTCATATCTCGGTCATAGTTCGTTCGTAATACACAAATTCACCATATCTCAGTTACGTTTGTAACACATAAATTCAACTACATCTCTCATCACAGTCTATTTATAACATATAAACCAACCATATCTCTATCACAGTCTGTCTGTAACACACAACCCACCACATCCTCAGTCACAGTCTGTTCGTAACACATAACCAACCATATCTCATCACAGTCTGTCGTAATACACAAATTCCACCATACCCTCATTATAGTTCGTCTGTAATATACACCACCATATCTCTAATCATAGTTTCGTTCGTACATAACCCACCATATCTCTCATTGCCAGTTCGTTTGAGCACACATAAATTCACCATATCTCTTCATTACAGTCTGTCGTAATATATACCCACCATATTCCTTATTGCTAGTTTGTCTTGTACATATTACACCATATCTCTCATTCTTGTATATGTTTGTAATATTTAATTTATAATACATAAATTCACCCATATCTCATCACAGAATGTTTGTAATATTACAAACACACCACCATATCTCTCAGTCACAGTTTGTCTGTAACATTACAACTAACCACATATCTCATCACAGTCTGCCCAGAACATTGGCCACCCACCACATCTCATCACAGTCTGTCTGTAACATACAATTCAAACTCACATTCTCATTACAGCCTGTCTGTAATTGGCAAATTCAAACCATTCCCTTTGTCATGCCTGTTTTGTAATATTACACCAAATTCACCATTCTCTTTCATCACAGTCTGCCTATAATATTACAAATTCAAATTCATTCTCTTTATCATAGTCTGTTCGTGACACATAAATTCAAATTCACATATCTCTAGTTGCTAGCCTGTTTGTAATACATAAATTCACCATATCTCTTTATTACAGTTTCGTTTGTACATACATAATTCACCATATCTCTATCATAGCTCTGTTCGTAATATACACAACTACCATATCTCTCATTATAGTCTCGTCTGTAACATACACCAATCCATATCTCATTACAGTCTGTCTGATCAATACTACAATCCAACATACATCTCTCATTGCAGTCTGTCTGTAACATTACAACCACCATATCTCTCATTACAGTCTGTCTGTACATACAATTCAACCATATCTCATTGATAGTCTCGTCTGTAACATACAAACCACCATATCTCTCATTACAGTCTGTTCGTAATACTACTAAATTCAATCCATATCTCTTATCACAGTTCTGTTTGTAATACACAAATTCAACCACATCTCTCATCACAGCCTGTCTGTAATACACAACCAACCATATTCCTCTATCACAGTTCTGTTTGTAACATACAAACTCAAATTCACATCTCTCATTACAGCTCTGTTTGTAATATACAATCCAAATTCATATCTCTCATTACAGTTTGTTTGTAATCACATAATACATAATTCAACCATATCTCTCATTACAGTTCTGTCATATAACATACACCAATTATATCTCATTGCTAGCCTGTTTGTAACATACATAACCAATCACATCTCTCATTACAGTTTGTTCTGTAACATTACAAATTCAACCATATCTCTCATTACAGTTTGTTTGTAATATATAAATTCAACCATATCTCTTATCATAGTCTGTTTGTAACATAAATTCAACCATATCTCTCATTACAGTCTGTTTGTAACATACAACTCACCATATCTCTCATTACAGTCTGTCTGTAATACACAAATTCAACTACATCTCATCACAGTCTGTCTGTAACATACAAACTCAACCACATCTCTATTACAGTCTGTCTGTAATACAAAACCAACCATCTCCTAATCACAGTCTGTCTGTAACACACAACCAACCATCCCTAGTCAGCCCGTTTGTAATATTACACAAATCAACCACATCCCTCATCACAGTCTGTCTGTAACATAACCAAATTCATATCATCCTCATCACAGTCTGCTCATAATTACATTCACCATATCTCTTTGCATCAGTTGCCTGTAATATTCTAAACCATATCTCATTACAGTTCATTGTAACATACAAATTCAACTATCCCTTTGTCATAGTTCGTTTGGAACACATAACAAACCACATCTCATTACAGTCTGTCTGTAACATACAACCAACCATCTCCTAGTCACAGTCTGCTCGTAAATATTACAAACCAACCACATCCTCATCATAGCCTGTCTGTAAGACACAACCAAAACATCCCATCATCACAGTCGTCTGTAATAAAACCAAACTACATCTCTATCACAGTCTGTTTGTAACATACACCCAACCATATCTCATCAAGCAGTTCATTTGTACTATGACACAAACTACAACCATATCCCTAGTCAAGCAGTCTGTCTGTAATATTACTAAATTCACATTCCCATTAACGCCAGCCTGTCGTAAACACAACCAACCACATCTCAGTCACAGTCTGTCTGTAACACAACCAACCACATCCCATCATCAAGCAGTCTGTCTGTAACATACAACCAACCACTTCCCTAGTCACAGTCTGTCTGTAACACACAACCCACCATATCTCTTCATCATAGTTTGTTGAGAATATACAAATTCACCATATTTTCATTGGGTAGTTCTTGTTTATAATACATAAATTCAAATTCATATCTCTCATATAGCCTGTTGTACATAAACCCAACCATATCTCTCATTATAGTTTGTGTATGTTACGTATTCACCATACTATAACTAGCACAAATTCAATTCATATCATCTTATCACAGTCTCATCTCATATCCCCTTTATCACAGCCCGTCACCATATCTAACCACATCCCTTATCACAGTCTGTCTGTAACACAACAACCAACATCCTCATCACAGTCTGTCTGTAACACAACTAAACCACATATCCTCATCACAGTCGTTCGTAACACAAAACCAAACCACATCTCAATACAGTCTGTCTGTAAACACACCACCCACCATATCTCTAGTCACAGTTCGTTCTGTAAAATACAAATTCAACAACTAAATTCATATCCCTTTAGTTTCATAGCCTGTGGGCCATTACAAATTCACCATATCTCATTACAGTTCGTCGGAGCACACACAAATTCAACTACATCTTTATCAAGTCTGCTTGTAATATTACACCACCTATCATCTCATTACAGCTGCTTGTACACATTGGCTAATTCCACCATATCTCATTGCTGCCTGTTTTGTAATACATAAACCCACCATATCTCTCATTGCTAGTATGTTTCACATACACGTAATATACCCACCATATCTCTTTATTAATTCACATTCCTCATATCCATAGCCTGTCTGTAACATACACCACCATATCTCTCATTGTAATATTACAAATTCTACCTGTTCTGTAACATACAACCACCATATCTCTCATTACTAGTCTGTTTGTAAATTACAACCAACATCCTCGTCACAGTCTGTCTGTAAACATAACCAAATTCAATCCTCACATCGCCTCATCAACCAACCATTCTGTAACAGTCAAAACCAACTACATCTCTCATCACAGTCTGTTTATAATACACAACCAATTCATATCCCTAGTCACAGTCTGTCTGTAAATATTACCAAAATTCATCACAGTCTGTCTGTAATACAACCAACTACATTCCTCATCACAGTCTGTCTATAATATTACAAACCAAATTCACATCCATAATTCGTCGTCTGTAAATATTACAACAAACCATATCTCTCACAGCGTCTGTTCGTAACATATAAATTCACCATATCTCTAGCCGCTGTTAGTCTGCTTGTAATATTACAAATTAAATTCATATCCCTTTATCAGTTGTTTGTATACATACCCACCATATCCTTGTCACAGTATGTCTGTAACAACCACATCCTCATAAGTCTGTCTGTAAGACACAACAACCACATCCTCATCATAGTCTGTCTGTACACACAACCAACCACATCCTCATCACAGTCTGTCTGTAACACACAAACCAACCACATCCCTCATCACAGAATGTTTGTACTATGAATAAATTCAACAAATTCAAAGTCTGTCTGTCATATCTATCTCTATTACAGTCTGTCTGTACATACAAATTCAACCACATACTCTCATTACAGTTTCGTTTGTAATACATACACCACCATATCTCTATTATGCAGTCTGTCTGTAATACATACAACTCAACTCATATCTCTCATTACAGTCTGTCTGTAATACTACAAATTCAACCATATTCTCATCACAGTCTGTTTGTAACATACAATTCAACTATCATCTCTTCATTACAGTTTGTCTGTAATACACATAAATACAACCAACCATATCTCTCATCACAGTCCTGTTTGTAACATACAACCAACCATATCTCTCATTACAGTCTCGTTCTGTAATATCACAAATTCAAATCTATCATTCTAGTTACAGTCTGTCTGTAATACACAACTCAACTCATATCTCATTACAGTTCTGTCGGTAATATACAAATTCAACCATATCTCTCATTACTAGTCTGTCTGTAATACATAAATTCAACCATATCTCATTGTCATAGTTCGTTCTGTAATATATAAATTCAAATTCATATCTCTTTATCATAGTTTGTTGATAATATTAAACCACCATATATCTCATTACTAGTTTGTTGTAATATATTGCACCACCATATCCTCATCACAGTCTGTTTGTAACATACAACCAATTCATATCTAGTCACAGTCTGTTTGTAAACACACAAACCAACCACATCCTCATCACAGTCTGTCTGTGGTAATACACAACCAACCATATCCTCATCACAGTCTGTCTGTAATACAACCAACCACATCCCATACACAGTATGTCTGCATACTATGACACACCATAATTCACACATAAAAGCAGTCCAGGCAAATCACAGTCTATATTATAGTCTGTTGGCCAACCAACCACATCCTCATCACAGTCTGTCTGTAACACACACCACCATATCTTTGTCATAGTTCGTTTCGTACACATAAATTCAACCATATCTCTCATTACAGTTCGTCAGTAATATATACTATAACACATTACAAATTCACCATATCTCTTTGTGTCAAGCAGCTCTACCTGTAATATTACAACCAACCACATTCTCATTACAGTCTGTTTGTAATATTACAAATTCAAACCATATCTCTCATTACAGTTCGTCTGTAAATACACAACTAAACACATCTCTTTAGTCACAGTCTGTCTGTAACACACAAATTCAACCACATCCCCTCACAGTCTGTCTGTAAATACACAAATTCAACCACATCCTCATCACAGTTTGTCTGTAATTACACAACCAACCACATTCTGTTATATAGTTTGTTGAGACATATACCAATTCATATCTCTTTATCATAGTTTTGCTTGAGCCACATATACCAACCATATCTCTTTTATTACAGTTTGTTTGACACATACCCACCATATTCTCATTATAGTTTGTTTGTACATACAACCAACCACATCTCATTCACAGTTCGTCTGTAATACTATAACCAACCACCATATCTCATTACAGTTTGTCTGGGAACACACAACCCACCATATCTCTCATCACAGTATGTCTGTAACATATACCATTACTAAATTCAACTTAGTCATTTAGTTTGTTTGTACATATACATTCACCATATCTCTTTACTAGTTTGCCTGTACATACAAATTCACCATATCTCATTATAAGTTTCCGTTGTACACAAATTCCACCACATTCTCATTGTCATAGTTTGTCTGTAACATACCAACTATCTCTCTAGTATAGTTTGTTCGTAATACACAAACGACCATATCCTCATTCATAGTTTGTTTGTAATATATACCAATCATATTTCATTATCACAGTCTGTTGAGCACACATACCAGCTATATCTCTAGTTAAGTAGTTTGTTTGTAATATTATAAATCAACCATATCTCATCAACAGTCCGTTTGTAACATGTAACACATTCATAACGTAAATTACAACCACCATACGTTTGGGGTTACAGTCGTTCGTAAATACACACCAAATTCATATCTCATTACAGTCTGTTCTCAGGCCACACACACCATATCTCATTACAGTTTGCCTGTAATATTACACCACCATATCTCATTATGACAGTATGTCTGTAATTACAAATGGCTATCTCTTTACACACCAAATTCACATATCTCTCATTACAGTATGTTTGTACATATACTATAACCACCATATCTCTCATTACAGTTCGTTTGTACATACAATTCAAACCACATCTCTCATTTGCAGCTCCGTCTGTAACACACAATTCACCATATCCTCTCTACTACAGTCTGTGGTAACACACAACCAACCACATCCTCAGCACAGTTGGTAAGACATACCATGGCGTTTGTAACGCTCATCACAGTGGGTCTGTAACACATAAACCAACCACATTCCTCAGAATGTATGCACATGACTGTCAAGTATATCTCTTGGATAAAAGTTCGTTGCTAAATGGCATATACCATTATATATTATAGTCTGGGTCTGTAACACAAATTCAACCACATCCCTCATCACAGTCTGTCTGTAACACAAACAACCACCATTTCTAGTCATAGTTTGCCTGTGGCTTCATACAAATTCAAACCATCTCATTACAGTTCGTCTGTAACACAAATTCACCATATCCATTACAGTCATGCCTGTCTGTAACACACAAATTCAAATTCATATCTCATTGCAGTCTGTCTGTAATTACAAATTCAACCATCTGGTCACAGCCGGGTCGTAAATACACAAACCACCACACTCATCACAGTCTGTCTGTGGCCATACACCACCATATCTCCATTTAGTTGCTAGTTGTACACTATAAATTACAAAAATTCACCATATCTCTAATAGTTTATTTGTATATACAAATTCAAACTACATATCTCTTATCACAGTTTGTCTGGAATACACACCACCATATCTCTTTAGTTACAGTTTGTTTGTAATACAAATTCAACTACATTCCCTATCACAGTTGTTCTGTAATATTACTACTAAACCAACCATATCCTCATTATAGTATATTCTGTAACATATACTATAACCAACCACATCATATCATTTAGTTTGTCTGTAATATTACAAATTAACCATATCTCTTTATTACAGTCTGCTTGTAATACACAACCAATTACATCCCTAATTACAGTCTGTCTGTAACACACAACCAACCACATCCTCATCACAGTCTGTCTGTACATAACCAACCACTCCTAGTCACTCTGTCTGTAACACACAACCAAGCATATCCTCATCACAGTCTATCTGTAAATATTAAATTCACCATATTCTCATTACAGTCTGTTTGTAACATTACAAATTAACTCATATCTCTTTATCATAGTCTGTTTGTAATACATAAATTCAACTCATATCTCTCATTACAGTTCTGTCTGTAATATATAAATTCACCATATCTCTTCATTACAGTCTGTCTGTAATATTACAAATTCACCATATCTCTCATTATAGTCTGTTCTGTAACATACACCACCATATCTCTTCACAGTATGCGCTGTCTGTAATACTAAATTCACCATATCTCTCATTACAGTCTGTCTGTAATACACAAACTCAATCACATCTCTCTATCATAGTCTGTCTGTAATACACAAACTCAACCACATCTCTCTATCACAGTCTGTCTGTAACACATAAACTCAACTACATCTCTCATTGTCACAGTCTGTCTGTAACATACAACCAAATTCATATCTCTTATCATAGCCTGTTTGTAATACATAAATTCAATCCATATCTCTTTAGTTATAGTTCTGTTCATATACATACTAAATTCACCATATCTCTTCATAGCCTGTCTGTAATATTACAATTCAACCATATCTCTTCATCACAGTTTGTCTGTAACATACAACTCAACTACATCTCTCATCACAGTCTGTTTGTAACATACAAATCCAACTACATTCTCTCATTGCAGTCTGTCTGTAACATACAACTAAATTCACATCATCATACTGTCTGTCTGTAATATATAAATTCAATTCATATCTCATTGCAGCTCTGTCTGTAACACATAAATTCAACTCACATTCCTCATCATATGTCTGTGAACATATAACCAACCATATCTCTATTACAGTCTGTCTGTAATACATACACCAACCACATCTCTCATTACAAGTCTGTTTGTAACATTACAACTCAACCACATTCCTCTCATTCAGTCTGTTTGTAATATTACAACTCACCATATCATCATCTCATCAGTTTGTCTCATACACATAAACTCACCATATCTCTAATTACAGTTTGTTTGTACATATACCACCATATCTCTCATTAGCAGTTCGTTTGTAACATATAAACTCAACCATATCTCTATTACAGTTTGTTTGTAATACTAAATTCACCATATCTCTTTATTACAGTTCGTTTGTAATTACATAAATTCAATTACATATCTCATTACTAGTCTGTTTGTAATACACACAAACTCACCATATCTCATTATAGTCTCGTCTCGTAATATTACACCCACCATATCTCATTACAGCTCTGTTTGTAATATACAATCCAAATTCATATCTCTATCACAGTTATGTCTGTGATACATACTATAACATTACAACCACATCTCTCATACTGCCTGTCTAGTAATATACAGCATTCCAAATCCACATCTCTCATCACAGTCTGTCTGTAACACTACAATAACAATCACTATTCCTCTATCATAGCTCTGTTTGTAACACATAAATTCAAACCATATCCTCATCACAGTTCGTCTGTACATATACAAATTCAAATTCACATTCTCATTACAGTCTGCTTGTAATATTACAAATTCACCATATCTCTTCATTACAGTCTGTCTGTAATATTACAATTCAAATTCATATCTCTCATCACAGTTCGTTTGTAATATTATAAATTCACCATATCTCTCATTACAGTCTCGTCTGTAACATACACCAACTCACATCTCTCATTCACAGCCTGTCTGTAATACACAAACTAACCATATCTCTCATCACAGTTCTGTCTGTAATATACACAATCCACCATATCTCTTTATCATAGTTCGTTTGTAACATACAAATTCAACCATATCTCTCATTACAGTTCTGTTTGTAATATACAAATTCAACCATATTCTCATTACAGTTCGTCTGTAACATACAAACCAACCATATCTCTTCATCACAGTCTGTTTGTAATACTACAATACAACTCATATCTCTCATTACAGTCTGTTTGTAATATACAATTCAACCACATCTCTCATCATAGTTTGTTCGTACATATCACAATTCAACCACATCTCTCATTACAGCCTGTCTGTAACATACAACCACCATATCTCTACGTGCCTGTTTATTACAGGCACACAAACTAAATCTCATCCTCTACTTCAGTTCGTCTCAGAAATACAAACCAGCTATATTCCCTAGTCACAGTCTGTCTGTAACACACAACCACCATATCTCTAATCACAGGCTGTCATAATATTGGCCACCAATCTCTCATCAGCAGTCTGTTTGTAATATTAAGGCACCACCACATCGCTTTTACAGTTCGTCAGGCATAACAAATTCAAATATGTCTTCATCACAGTTCGTTTGTAATATAAATTCAAATTCATATCTCAGTCATAGTCTGTCGTAACACAACCAAACCATATCTCTATCACAGTCTGTCTGTAACACACAACCAACCACATTCCCCTAGTCACAGTCTGTCTGTAACACACAAATTAAACTCACATCCTCATCACAGTATGTTCTGTATCACACTATAACATAAATTCAACTACATCTCATCAGCAGTCTGTCGAGCAATACTACAACCAACTACATCTCTCATTACAGTCTGTCTGTAATATTACAATACAACCATATCTCTATTACAGTCTGTTTGTAACACACAAATTCACCATATTCTCATTACAGTTCGTTTGATAACATATTAAATTCAACCATATCTCTATTATCATAGTCTGTCTGTAACATAAATCAAATTCACTATATCTCTCATTATAGCTCTGTTTGTAATACTACAAATCAAACTATCATCTCTTATCATAGTCTGTTTGTAATATTACAATTCAATTCATATCTCTCTATTACAGTCTGTCTGTAATACACAACCAACCATATCTCATCAGTCAGTCTGTCTGTAACATACAACCAACCATATCCTCATCACAGTCTGTCTGTAACATACATACAATTCAACCATCCCTCATCACAGTTTGTCTGTAACATTACAAATTCAACCATATCTCTATTACAGTCTGTCTGTAATACACAAACTCACCATATCTCTCATTACAGTCTGTTCGTAATACACACCAACCATATCTCTATCATCATTGCGTCTGTACCTGTAATATCACAAACTAAATTCATATCTCTCATTACAGTTCGTTTGTAACATACAAACTAACCATATCTCTTATCATAGTCTGTTTGTAATATACAAATTCAACCATATCTCTCATCACAGTTCTGTCTGTAATATTACAAATTCACCATATCTCTATTATAGTATATGTCGTCATGTACTATAACATACAACTCAACCATATCTCTCATCACAGTCTGTCTGTAACACTACAAATTCAACTCACATTCCCTCATCACAGTCTGTCTGTAATACATACAAATTCAAACCATATCCTTAGTCACAGTCTGTTTGTAATACACAAATCCAACCATATCCTCATTGCAGTCTGTCTGTAACACATAACTCAACCATATCTCTCTAGTACAGTTCTGTCTGTAATACACAACTCAACCATATCTCTATTACAGTCTGTTCGTAACATACAACTCAACCATATCTCTATCATAGTCTGTTTGTAATATTACAAATTCAACTTCATCTCTCATCATAGTCTGTCTGTAACATACAAATTCAACCATATCTCTTCATTACAGTCTGTCTGTAACACACAAATTCAACCATCTCTCATTACAGTCTGTCTGTAACATACAACTCAACTCACATATCTCATTATCAGTCTGTCTGTATATACAAATTCAAACTCATATCTCTAGTTACAGTCTGTCTGTAACATACACAACCAACCATATCTCTCATTACAGTTCGTCGTAACATATAAATTCAACTCATATCTCTCATCACAGTCTGTCTGTAACATACAAATTCAAATTCATCTCTATCATAGTTCTGTTCGTAGCATACACAAATCAACCACATTCCTCATCACAGCATCGTCTGTAACATACACAATCCAAACCACATCTCATCACAGCCTGTCTGTAATACTACACCACCATATCTCTTATAATTAGCCTGTCTGTAGCCATACACCACCATATCTCCTCATTAGCAGTTTGTTCTGTAACATACAATTCAATTCATATCTCTCATTACAGTCTGTCTGTAACATACAAATTCAACTCATATCTCTCATTGCAGCCTGTCTGTGAACATAACCAACTCATATTCCTCATTACAGTTTGTTCGTATACTATAAACATAAATTCAACTATATCTCTTTAGTCACAGCTCTGTCTGTAATCACACAACTAAATTCATATTCTCATTATAGTTCGTTGTAGTACATATACCCAACCATATCTCTCATTACAGTCTGTTTGTACATACATAACTCACCATATCTCTTCATCATAGCTCTGTTTGTACATATATTCAAATTCACATCTCTCTATCATAGTTCGTCTGTAACATACAAATTCAACTACTTCTCATTACAGTCTGTTTGTAATACACAAATTCAACCATATCTCATCACAGTTTGCCTATCTGTGACAATACAAACCAACTACATCTCTATCACAGTCTCGTCTGTAACATACAACCATATCATCTAATTACAGTCTGTCTGTAATATTACAATTCAATCATATCTCTATCATAGTTTGTTGCACATATACATATCAAATTCACTATCTCATTACAGTCTGTCTGTAATACACAAACTCAATTCATATCTCATTAGCAGTCTGTCTGTACACATAACCACCATATCTCTATCATCAGTCTGTCTGTAACACAACCAACTACTTCTAGTCTACAGCTCTGTCTGTAACACACAACCACCATATCCTCATTACAGCTCTGTCATGTACATAAATCAATCCATTTCTCTAGTCACAGTCTGTCTGTGGCCACACAACCAACCACATCTCTCTATCATAGCCCGTGTCAGATACTACAAACCAAACTCACATCTCTCATCACAGTCTGTCTGTAACATAACAACCAACCACATCCCTTATCACAGTTCTGTCTCGTAATACTACAACCAACTACATCTCTCATCACAGTATGTCTGTTAACACACAAATTCACCATATAACATCATAAATTCACCATATCTCACATCTATCAGTTCGTTCGTAATATTACAAATTCACCATATCTCATTATAGTTCTGTCTGTAATACACAACCAACCACATCTCTATCACAGTCTGTCTGTAAATTACACCAACTACATCTCTATCACAGTCTGTCTGTAACACACAACCAGCCACATCTCCCTAGTCACAGTCTGTCTGTAAATACACAACCAACCATATCCCTTATCATAGGTTGTCGAGACATATAAATATTCATACATAGTCTGTTTGTAATACCCACCATATCTCATTATAGTCTGCTTGTAATATTATAAATTCACCATATCTCTCATTACAGTTCGTTTGTAAATAAAATTCAAATTACTTCTTTAGTCACAGCTCTGTCTGTAACACTACCAACCACATCCTCATCACAGTCGTCTGTAACACAACCAACTACTTTCCTAGTCACAGTCTGTCTGTAACACACAAATTCAAACTACATCTCTCATTACAGTCTGTCTGTAATACTACAACTCAACCATATCTCTCATCACAGTCTGTCTGTAACACATACACCAAACTCATATCCCTCATTACAGTCTCGTCTGTAACATACTAAATTCAACCACATCTCTCATCACAGTATGTCTGTACATATACTATAACATATAAATTCAACCATATCTCTCATTACAGTTCTGTCTGTAACACATAAACCAAATTCATATCTCTCATCACTAGTTTGTCTGTAATACATAAATTCAACTACATCTCTCATTACAGTTCGTCTGTAACATACAAACTCAACCACATCCCTAATTACAGTCTGTCTGTAATATACAAATTCAACATTCATCTCTCATCATAGTCTGTTTGTAATATACAACCAAACTACATTCTCATCATAGTCTGTTCGTAACATACAACCAACTACATCTCTTTATTACAGTTCGTCTGTAATATTACAAATTCAACTCATATCTCATTAGTCCAGTCTGTCTGTACATATAACTAAATTCATATCTCTCATTACAGTTTGTTTGTAATACATACACTAAATTCACATATCTCTCATTACAGTTTGTTCTGTAATACATAAATTCAACCATATCTCATTACAGTATGTCTGTAATATACACTATACACATACCCACCATATCTCTCATTACAGCCTGTTTGTAACACATAAATTCAACTATATTCTCATTACAGTTCTGTTTGTACATACATAAATTCACCATATTCCTTTCATTGCTAGTCTGTTTGTAACATACAAATCAACCATATTCTCATTACAGTTTGTTTGTAATATACAAATTCAACTCATATCTCTTTATCATAGTCTGTTTGTAACATACAAATTCAATCATATCTCTATCACAGTCTCTGTTTGTAACATACTAAACTAAATTCATATCTCTTTCATTACAGTCTGTTTGTAATATATACCAATTCACCATATCTCTTATTACAGTTTGTCTGTAATCACATAACTACAATTCAATTCATTCTCAGTTATAGTCTGTTCATAATACTACAATACCAAATTCACTATATCTCTATCACAGTTCGTCTGTAATACTACAAACTCAACCATATCTCTTATCATAGTCTCGTTCGTAACATACATAAATTCACCATACTCTCATTACAGTTTGTTCGTAACACATAAATTCAACTCATATTCCTCTATCACAGTATGTTTGTGACATATACTATAACAAATTCAATTCACATCTCTCATTACAGTCTGTCTGTAATACATAAATTCACCATATCTCTTCATTATAGTCTGTCTGTAACATACACCAAATTCATATCTCTCATTACAGTCTGTTTGTAATACATACAATTCAACCATATCTCTCATTACAGTATGTTTGTACATATACTATAAATACACACCAACTCACATTTCTCATTGCAGTCTGTTCTGTAATACACAAATTCAACCATATCCCTCATCTACAGCTCTGTTCTGTAACATTACACCAACCATATCTCTTCTCATTACAGTCTGTCTGTAACATCACAACCACCACCATATCTCTAATTTAGCCTGTTCGTAACATACAAATTCAACCATATCTCTCATCACAGCCTGTCTGTAATATTCAAATTCACCATATCTCTTTAGTTACAGCCTGTCTGTCACACATACCACCATACTCTATCACAGCCTGTCTGTACATACACCCACCTACATCTCATTATAGTCTGTTCTGTACACATAAATTCAACCATATCTCTCATTACAGTCTCGTCTGTAACACACAATCCAACTCACATCTCATTACAGTTCTGTCTGTAACATTACAAATTCAACTACATATCTCATCATCAGTCTGTTCTGTAACATACAACCAACTACATTCCTCTATTACAGTCTGTCTGTAACATACAAATTCAACTACATCTCTCATTGCATAGTCTGTTCGTAATACTACAAATTCAAATCCATATCTCTTTGTCACAGTTTGTTTGTAATACACAAATTCAAACCATATCTCATCACAGTTCGTTCGTAATATATAAATTCAAACCACATCTCTATTACAGTTTGTTCGTAATATTACAAATCCAACCATATCTCTATCATAGTCTGTTTGTAATATATAAATTCAATTCATATCTCTAATACAGTTTGTCTGTAACATACTAACCACATTCCCTAGTCATAGTCTGTCTGTAACATACACCACCATATCTCTCATTACAGTCTGTCTGTAATATACAACCAACTCATATCTCTCATTAGCTAGTCTGTTCGTGAACATACAAATTCAACCACATTCTCATTACAGTCTGTCTGTAATATATACTATAATACAAACCACATCTCTCACTTTAGTCAGTTCGTCTGTGACACATAAACCCAACCATATCTCTCTAATACAGTCTGTTTGTAACTATTACAAATTCAAATTCACATCTCTTCATCATAGTCTGTTTGTAACATACAAATTCAACCATATCTCTCATTGCTACCTGTTCTGTAATACACAATTCAACTCATATCTCATCATAGTCTGTTTCGTAACATACACTCAACCATATCTCTAGTTACAGTTCGTCTGTAACATACAACTCAACTCACATCTCTCATTACAGTCTGTTTGTAACACATACAAATTCAACTCACATCTCTATCACAGCCTGTCTGTAAATACTACAACCAGCCATATCTCTCAGTTACAGTTCGTCTGTAACATATTAAATCCAAATTCATATCTCATTACAGGTTGTTTGTAATTCACACAAATTCAATATCTCCATCTTTATCAGTTCTATAATACACAAATTCAACCATATCTCTCATTACAGTTTGTCTGTAATATTACTAAATTCAACTACATCTCTTATCAGCCTGTCTGTAATACATAAATTCAACTACATTCCTTATCACAGTTCTGTCTGTAACACACAAATTCAAATTCATATCTCTTATCATAGTCTGTTCTGTAATACTACAACTCAACCACATTCTCTAGTCACAGTCTGTCTGTAACACACAACCAACCATATCCTCATCACAGTCTGTCTGTAAATACACACCAACCATATCTCTCATCACAGTCTGTCTGTAACACACAACCAACCACATCTCCTCATTACAGTCTGTCTGTAACACACAAATTCAACCACATTCTCATTACTAGTCTGTTTGTAATACACAAATTCAACTACATCTCTCATCACAGCTCCGTCTGTAACATACAACTAACCACATCTCTCATCACAGTCTGTCTGTACACATACAACCAACCATATTCCTCATTATAGTCTGTCTGTAAATATTACAAACTCAACTACATCTCTCATTACAGTTTGTTCGTAATATTACAAATTCACCATATCTCTCATTACAGTCTGTTTGTAATACATACAAATTCAACTCACATCTCTCATTGCTAGTCTGTTTGTACATATTACAATTCAACCATATCTCTTCATTACAGTTTGTCTGTAATACACAAATTCACCATATCCTCATTACAGTTCTGTCTGTAATACACAACCAACCATATCTCTTTATCACAGTTTGTTCGTAACATTACAATTCAACTCATATCTCTATTACAGTCTGTCTGTAACATACAAATTCAAATTCATATCTCTCATCACAGTCTGTCTGTAACACACAACCAACCATATCCCTTATCATAGTTTGTCTGTAACACTACACCAACTACATCCCTCATCAGTCTGTCTGTAACATACAAATCCACCATATCTCTCATCACAGTCTGTTTGTAACATACAAATTCAAATTCATATCTCATCATAGTTCTGTCTGTAACACATAAACTCACCATTCATCTCTCATTACAGTCTGTTTGTAATATTACAACTAAATTCACCATATCTCTCATTACAGTCTCGTTTGTAACATACACACCACCATATCTCTCATTACAGTCTGTTTGTAACATACAACCAACCATATCCTCTAGTCACAGTCTCGTTCTGTAACACACAAACTCAACCATATCTCTCATTACAGTCTGTTCAGACACACAAACTCAACCATATCTCTCATCACAGTCTGTCTGTAACACATAACTCAACCACTATCTCTATCATAGTCTGTTCTGTAACATACAATTCAAACCATATCTCTTTATCATAGTTCTGTTTGTAATACATACAAATTCACCATATCTCTCATTACAGTTCTGTCTGTAACATACAACTCACCATATCTCTCATTACAGTTCTGTTTGTAATATACAAATTACCATATCTCTATTACAGTCTGTTTGTAATACATTACATCCACCATATCTCTTATTACAGTCTGTTCTGTAATACATAAATCCAACCATATCTCTCTATCATAGTTCGTCTGTAACATACAAATTCAATTCACATCTTTCATTACAGTTTCTGTAATACATACAACCACCATATCATCCTCATCACAGTCTGTCTGTAATACACAACTAAATTCACATCTCTCATCACAGTTCGTCTGTAACATACAAACTCAACCACATCCCTATCACAGTCTGTCTGTAAATACACAACCAACCACATCTCTCATTACAGTTCTGTCTGTAACACACAAATTCAACCACACTCTCATCACAGTTTGTCTGTAATACACAAACTCAACCACATCTCTCATCACAGTCTGTCTGTAACATACAACTCAACCACATCTCATCACAGTCTGTCTGTAACATACAACCAACTCACATCTCTCTATTCTAGCTCTGTTCGTAAATACACAATCCAAATTACATATCTCATTTGTCATAGTCTGTCTGTACATACACAAACCAACCATCTCATACAGTCTGTCTGTAACACTACAACTAAACCATATCTCATCACAGTCTGTCTGTAATACACAAATCCAAACCATATCTCTCATCACAGTCCTGTCTGCAGGCCATACAACACAACTATCATCTCTAGTTCACAGTTCTGTCTGTAACACACAACTCAACCATATTCTCATCACTAGCTCTGTCGTTATAATATACAATTACACCATATCACATCTCCTTCATAGTTCAGTTTGTAATATACATAAACCAACATACATCCCTCATTGCATAGCTCTGTTTGTAACATTACAAATTAATTCATCTCTTATCACAGTCTGTTTGTAATATTATAAATTCAAATTCATCTCTTTATCATAGTCTGTCTGTAATATTACAAATTCACCATATGCTCATTTGCAGTTTCCTTTTGTAATATACATACTCAACTACATATCTCTCATCATAGTTCTGTTTGTAAGCCATAAATTATAATTCATATCTCTATTCACAGTCTGTCATACATACAACCAACTATATCCTCATCACAGTCTGTCTGTAATACACAACATAAATTCATTCATCTCTCATTACAGTCTGTCTGTACACATAACATTCAAATCCATATCTCTCATTACTAGTTTGCCTGTCAATATTAACTACCACTCATATCTCTTTATCATAGTTCTGTCTGTAACATAACTCAACTACATCCCTCAGTCATAGTCTGTTTGTAATATACAACACACCATATCTCTCATTATAGTTCGTTCGTGACACATAAATTCAATTCCCTCATCTTAGCGGTAGCTCTGTCTGTAGTACATACAACCAACTACATCTCTTTATCACAGTCTGTTTGTAACATCAAACCAACCACATCCTCAATAACAGTCTGTCTGTAACATACAACCAACCATGATTCCTTAGTCACAGTCTGTCTGTAACACACAAACCAACTACATCCTCATTGTCGCAGTCTGTTGTAGTCAATTATATACATAACATTCAACTATATCTCATCATAGTTCGTTTTTGATATATACTAAATCCACACATCTTTATTACAGCCTGTATCGTATGTACAACCAAATTCATATCTCTCATTATAGTCTGTTCTGTAATATACAACCAACTCACATCCTCATCACAGTCTGTCTGTGAATACACAACCAACCACATCTCTTATCACAGTTCTGTTCGTACATTACACTAAATTCAAATTCACATCTCTCATCACAGCTCTGTCTGTAACATACACAATCCAACCACACTCTCTAGTCACAGTCTGTTCTGTAACATTACAAATCCACCATATCCCTCATTCATAGCCTGTCTGTAACATTACAAATTCAAATTCATATCTCATATACAGTCTGTCTGTGACACATAAATTCACCATATCTCTCATTACAGTTGCTGTCTGTAATATATAACTAAATTCAATATCTCTTTAGTTACAGTTTGTCTGTAATATTAAATCAACTACATTCACTTATCATAGTATAAGCCTGTACATACATACTATAAATTCACAA
The DNA here is from genome assembly GCF_023373465.1 of Oncorhynchus keta. Classification (NCBI taxonomy): domain Eukaryota; kingdom Metazoa; phylum Chordata; class Actinopteri; order Salmoniformes; family Salmonidae; genus Oncorhynchus; species Oncorhynchus keta. The sequence goes on from NW_026290090.1 coordinate 44,682, forward strand.
CTACTATCTCATACAGCCTGTCTGTAATACTACAAATTCAACATATCTTCTCATCATAGTCTCGTCTGTAACATACAACTCAACCATATCTCTCTCACTACAGTCTGTCTGTAACACACAAACCAACCATATCCATGATGTATGTTTGTAATACATACTACAACATGTACAACTACACCATCTCCTTTATCATAGTCTGTTCGTAATACTACTAAATTCAAATTCATATTCCTCATCAAGTAGCCTGTCTGTAACATTACTAAATTCAACCATATCTCCTAGTCACGTCTGTCTGTAACATACAAATTCAACCACATCCTCATTACTAGTCTGTCTGTAAATAATACAAACTCAAATCACATCTCTCATCACAGTCTGTCTGTAATACACATTCAACATATTCTCTTGTCACAGTCTGTCTACAATACACAATTCAAACTACATCTCTCATTGGACAGTCTCGTCTGTAACACACAAATTCACCACATTCTCATTGCTAGCCTCGTTTGTAATACATAAATTCAACTATATTCTCATCATAGTTTGTCTGTAATATTACAATCAATTCATATCCCTCATTACAGTCTGTCTGTGGCATAAGCTCAACTATATCTCTCATTAAGTAGTTTGTTCGTAATACTACACCCAACCATATCTCTTTAGTCACAGTCTGTCTGTAACACACAACCTCAACCATATCTCTATCATACGCCTATCTGTAACACACAACCAACCACATCCTCTCATCACAGCTCTGTCTGTAATACTACAACCACCACATCTCTTTAGTCACAGTTCTGTTCGTAATACACAATCAACTATATTCATTACTAGGTCTGTTTGTAATATTACAAATTCAAATTCCATATCTCTCATCATAGTCTGTTTGTAATACTACAACCACCATATTCCTTCTCATATGTCTGTTCTGTACATATACCCACCATATCTCTAGTTGCTAGCTCTGTTCTGTACATAACCACCATATCTCATCACAGTTCGTCGGTCATGCTAACATACCAACCATATCTCTCGTCGCAGCCTGTCTGGAAACACACACCAACCACATCTCTCATTCATAGTGTTGTAATATTACTAATTACATAAATTCAACTCATCTCTCTAGTCACAGTCTGTCTAGGCCATACAATTCAACTATATCTCTCATTACAGTTCGTCTGTAACATACAAATTCAAATTCATATCTCTCACTACAGTCTGTTGTCAATACAACACCAAATTCATATCTCGCTATCATAGCCTGTCTGTACACATACCAACCATATTCATTCTCTATCACAGTCTGTCTGCGTCACAATAACTAAACTACATCTCTCATTGCACAGTCTGTCTGTAACACATAAATTCAAATTCACATCTCTATCACAGTTTGTCTGTAACACACAAATTCAGCTATCTCTTTGTATCATAGTCTGTCTGTAATATTATAAATTCAGCCATATTCTCTAGTTTACAGTTCCGTTTTGTAACATTACACAAATTCAAATTCATATCTCTATTAGACACAGTTGCCTGATAATACATAACCAAATTCATATTCCTCATTGCATAGTCTGTTTGTACATATACAATTCAACTACATTCTCATCACAGTCCTGTCTGTATACATACAACCAACCATATCCTCATCACAGTCTGTCTGTAACATTACAACTCAACCATCATTCCTAGTCACAGTCTGTCTGTAACACACTAACCAAACCACATTCCCTCATCACAGTCTGTCTGTAATATTACACCAACCACTTCTCTAGTCACAGTCTGTCTGTAACATTACAAATTCAACTCACATCTCATTAGCAGCCTGTTTGTAAATACTACAAATTCAAATTCACATCTCTCATTGCAGTTCGTCTCGTACATACAATATTCAAATTCACATCTCTCAGTCACAGTCTGTCTGTAACATTACACCACCATATTCCTCATTACAGCCTGTCTGTAAATACTACACTCATGAACACACAACCAACCACATCTCTCATCACAGTTCGTCGAGCAACACACAAACCAATCATATCTCTACCAGTTCGTCTGTAACACACAGTTCAACCACATCCTCATCATCAGTCTGTCTGTAACACACAACCAACCACATCCCTCATCATGCCCAGTTCGTACACACAAATTCAACCACATTCTCATCACAGTCTGTCTGTAACATTGACAAATCCAGCTACATCCCTCAGTCACAGTCTCGTGCCTGTAACACACAACTTGAACTATATTCCTCAGTACAGGCCGTCTGTAACATCACAACTAAATTCACATTCCCTCATTACAGTCTGGTTTGTAATATAAATTGGGACCATCTCACGTCACAATTCTTGCCTGTAAATATTACAAATTCAACCACATCTCTATCAGTTTGTCTGTAACATTACCAAACTACTTTCTCTTTTGTCGCAGTTCGTCTGTGGCATACAAATTGGGACCACATTCTATCACAGTTCGTTCGTAATATTAAATTCACCATTTCTAGTTGGGAGTTTGCCTGTAAATACAAATTAAATTCATATCTCCTCATTGGCACATGTAATTGAACAAGCGTTTGA
>NW_026290091.1:0-999 GCF_023373465.1 Oncorhynchus keta
ACTCCTCCTTCTCTCCAATCCTTCTTATGGTTCCACAGGAAGAGGGTAACAGGATACTAAACCCTTATTACTCCCTTCAGAGGATATGACCCCACCTCCTGACCTCAACCTCTCCTTCTGTCTCCCTATAGCAATCCTTTGATCTCCTCCCGTCCACCCAGTACATTCCACTGCCACTCTGTCTTTCTACAGATCTCACTTCTTAATAGACTATGCGTCTGATCTATCATGTCTTTAATAGCTCAATGTTCAACATTTCGAATCCAAAACTAGCTAGCAAAAATTGTCCCTTTCCTAAATTAGCTATGGATGGTGATAGCGATTTGGACTTGTGGTTTTACTTAATTTTCCGTACTGGCCAATGATTATAAGGACGATTCAGATCCAACTATTAATTCATACATTGTTTTTGCCCCTGGACTGAGAGGATGGAAGTTGAATATGCAGAAGGCTAATGTTAACTAGCTAACGTTAGCTATCAAAACAAAGAGTTGCACACTCTATATTACCTCCCAGTAATTTATTGGGTAAAAAAACACCAATGTTGTTCATCACTGTGACTTCTTCTGACCCTGAAGAAAGCAGTGATGCCGAAACATTTTTATTTTTAAATAAACCTTCGGGAGAGACGAAGGTCGAAAGCCATGCGTCCTCCGAAACACAACCCAACCAAGCCGCACTGCTTCTTAACTTCTTCGATATAGGGGCGCTCTTCTAATTTTTGGATGAAAAGCGTTCCCGTTTTAAACAAGATATTTTGTCATGAAAAGATGCTCGACTAAGCTTATAATTGACAGCTATGGAAAGAAAACACTCTGACGTTTCCAAAACTGCAAAGATATTGTCTGTGAGTTCCACAGAACTGATGTTACAGAAAAAAAATAGATAAAAATACAATCAGGAAGTGCCACATTTTTTAAAACCGCCTCATGGCAATGACTTATATGGCTGTGGAGGAGCTAGGAGTCAGCTTACCTTTTCCACGTTTTCCCCAAGGTG
>NW_026290092.1:0-1856 GCF_023373465.1 Oncorhynchus keta
AGGACAGACAGGAGTTATCTGAGGACAGGACGGGAGTTATCTGAGGACAGACAGGAGCTATCTGAGGACAGACGGGAGTTATCTGAGGACAGACAGGAGCTATCTGAGGACAGACGGGAGTTATCCGAGACAGGAGCTATCTGAGGACAGACCAGGAGCTATCTGAGGACAGACGGGAGTTATCTGAGGACAGACAGGAGCTATCTGAGGACAGACGGGAGTTATCTGAGGACAGACAGGAGCTATCTGAGGACAGACGGGAGTTATCTGAGGACAGACAGGAGCTATCTGAGGACAGACGGGAGTTATCTGAGGACAGACGGGAGTTATCTGAGGACAGACAGGAGCTATCTGAGGACAGACGGGAGTTATCTGAGGACAGACTGGGAGTTATCTGAGGACAGACGGGAGTTATCTGAGGACAGGACAGGAGTTATCTAGGACAGAGAGCTATCTGATGGACAGACGGGAGTTATCTGAGGACAGACGGGAGTTATCTGAGGACAGACGGGAGTTATCTGAGGACAGACAGGAGCTATCTGAGGACAGACGGGAGTTATCTGAGGACAGACGGGAGTTATCTGAGGACAGACGGGAGTTATCTGAGGACAGACGGGAGTTATCTGAGGACAGACGGGAGTTATCTGAGGACAGACGGGAGTTATCTGAGGACAGACGGGAGTTATCTGAGGACAGACGGGAGTTATCTGAGGACAGACGGGAGCTATCTGAGGACAGACGGGAGTTATCTGAGGACAGACCGGGAGCTATCTGAGGACAGACGGGGAGTTATCTAAGGACAGACAGGAGCTATCTGAGGACAGACGGGAGTTATCTGAGGACAGACAGGAGTTATCTGAGGACAGACAGGAGTTATCTGAGGACAGACAGGAGTTATCTGAGGACAGACAGGAGTTATCTGAGGACAGACAGGAGCTTTCTGAGGACAGACAGGAGTTATCTGAGGACAGACAGGAGTTATCTGAGGACAGACGGGAGCTATCTGAGGACAGACAGGAGCTATCTGAGGACAGACAGGAGCTATCTGAGGACAGACGGGAGTTATCTGAGGACAGACAGGAGTTATCTGAGGACAGACAGGGAGCTATCTGAGGACAGACAGGAGTTATCTGAGGACAGACAGGAGTTATCTGAGGACAGACAGGAGTTATCTGAGGACAGACAGGGAGCTATCTGAGGACAGACAGGAGTTATCTGAGGACAGACAGGAGTTATCTGAGGACAGACAGGAGTTATCTGAGGACAGACAGGAGTTATCTGAGGACAGACAGGAGTTATCTGAGGACAGACGGGAGTTATCTGAGGACAGACTGGAGCTATCTGAGGACCAGACAGGAGCTATCTGAGGACAGACGGAGTTATCTGAGGACAGACCAGGAGCTATCTGAGGACAGACGGGAGTTATCTGAGGACAGACAGGAGCTATCTGAGGACAGACGGGAGTTATCTGAGGACAGACAGGAGCTATCTGAGGACAGACAGGAGTTATCTGAGGACAGACAGGAGTTATCTGAGGACAGACAGGAGTTATCTGAGGACAGACAGGAGCTTATCTGAGGACAGACAGGAGTTATCTGAGGACAGACAGGAGTTATCTGAGGACAGACGGGAGTTATCTGAGGACAGACAGGAGCTATCTGAGGACAGGACAGGAGCTATCTGAGGACAGACGGGAGTTATCTGAGGACAGACGGGAGTTATCTGAGGACAGACGGGAGTTATCTGAGGACAGACAGGAGTTATCTGAGGACAGACAGGAGCATCTGAGCGATTCTGAGGACAGACAGGAGCTATCTGAGGACAGACAGGAGTTATCCGAGGACAGGAGCTATCTG
>NW_026290093.1:0-2500 GCF_023373465.1 Oncorhynchus keta
TGCATTAGTATCTAACTAAATGCTTGTGTTCCTAGCTCCAACAGTGCAGTAGTATCTAACTAAATGCTTGTGTTCCTAGCTCCAACAGTGCAGTAGTATCTAACTAAATGCTTGTGTTCCTAGTCTCCAACAGTGCATTAGTATCTAACTAAATGCTTGTGTTCCTAGCTCCAACAGTGCAGTAGTATCTAACTAAATGCTTGTGTTCCTAGCTCCAACAGTGCAGTAGTATCTAACTAAATGCTTGTGTTTCTAGCTCCAACAGTGCAGTGTATCTAACTAAATGCTTGTGTTCCCAGCTGCAACAGTGCAGTAGTATCTAACTAAATGCTTGTGTTTCTAGCTCCAACAGTGCAGTAGTATCTAACTAAATGCTTGTGTTTCTAGCTCCAACAGTGCAGTAGTATCTAACTAAATGCTTGTGTTCCCAGCTCCAACAGTGCAGTAGTATCTAACTAAATGCTTGTGTTCCCAGCTCCAACAGTAATATCTAACTAAATGCTTGTGTTCCCAGCTCCAACAGTGCAGTAGTATCTAACTAAATGCTTGTGTTCCCAGCTCCAACAGTGCAGTAATATCTAACTAAATGCTTGTGTTCCTAGCTCCAACAGTGCAGTAGTATCTAACTAAATGCTTGTGTTCCCAGCTCCAACAGTAATATCTAACTAAATGCTTGTGTTCCCAGCTCCAACAGTGCAGTAATATCTAACTAAATGCTTGTGTTCCCAGCTCCAACAGTGCATTAGTATCTAACTAAATGCTTGTGTTCCTAGCTCCAACAGTGCAGTAATATCTAACTAAATGCTTGTGTTCCCAGCTCCAACAGTGCAGTAGTATCTAACTAAATGCTTGTGTTCCTAGCTCCAACAGTGCAGTAATATCTAACTAAATGCTTGTGTTCCCAGCTCCAACAGTGCAGTAGTATCTAACTAAATGCTTGTGTTCCCAGCTCCAACAGTAATATCTAACTAAATGCTTGTGTTCCCAGCTCCAACAGTAATATCTAACTAAATGCTTGTGTTCCCAGCTCCAACAGTAATATCTAACTAAATGCTTGTGTTCCCAGCTCCAACAGTGCATTAGTATCTAACTAAATGCTTGTGTTTCTAGCTCCAACAGTGCATTAGTATCTAACTAAATGCTTGTGTTCCCAGCTCCAACAGTGCAGTAGTATCTAACTAAATGCTTGTGTTCCCAGCTCCAACAGTAATATCTAACTAAATGCTTGTGTTCCTAGCTCCAACAGTGCAGTAGTATCTAACTAAATGCTGGTGTTCCCAGCTCCAACAGTGCAGTAATATCTAACTAAATGCTTGTGTTCCTAGCTCCAACAGTGCAGTAGTATTCTAACTAAATGCTGGTGTTCCCAGCTCCAACAGTACAGTAATATCTAACTAAATGCTTGTGTTCCTAGCTCCAACAGTGCAGTAGTATCTAACCAAATGCTGGTGTTCCCAGCTCCAACAGCAGTAATATCTAACTAAATGCTTGTGTTCCTAGCTCCAACAGTGCAGTAGTATCTAACTAAATGCTGGTGTTCCCAGCTCCAACAGTACAGTAATATCTAACTAAATGCTGGTGTTCCCAGCTCCAACAGTGCAGTAATATCTAACTGAATGCTTGTGTTCCTAGCTCCAACAGTGCAGTAGTATCTAACTAAATGCTTGTGTTCCCAGCTCCAACAGTAATATCTAACTAAATGCTGGTGTTCCCAGCTCCAACAGTGCAGTAATATCTAACTAAATGCTGGTGTTCCCAGCTCCAACAGTGCAGTAATATCTAACTAAATGCTTGTGTTCCTAGCTCCAACAGTGCAGTAGTATGTAACCAAATGCTGGTGTTCCCAGCTCCAACAGTACAGTAATATCTAACTAAATGCTGGTGTTCCCAGCTCCAACAGTACAGTAATATCTAACTAAATGCTTGTGTTCCTAGCTCCAACAGTGCAGTAGTATCTAACTAAATGCTTGTGTTCCTGGCTCCAACAGTGCAGTAGTATCTAACTAAATGCTTGTGTTCCCAGCTCCAACAGTGCAGTAATATCTAACTAAATGCTTGTGTTCCTGGCTCCAACAGTGCAGTAGTATCTAACTAAATGCTTGTGTTCCCAGCTCCAACAGTGCATTAGTATCTAACTAAATGCTTGGGTTCCTAGCTCCAACAGTGCAGTAGTATTCTAACTAAATGCTGGTGTTCCCAGCTCCAACAGTACAGTAATATCTAACTAAATGCTTGTGTTCCTAGCTCCAACAGTGCAGTAATATCTAACTAAATGCTTGTGTTCCTAGCTCCAACAGTGCAGTAATATCTAACTAAATGCTTGTGTTCCCAGCTCCAACAGTGCAGTAGTATCTAACTAAATGCTTGTGTTCCTAGCTCCAACAGTGCAGTAATATCTAACTAAATGCTTGTGTTCCCAGCTCCAACAGTGCAGTAGTATCTAACTAAATGCTTGTGTTCCCAGCTCCAACAGTGCAGTAGTATCTAACTAAATGCTTGT
>NW_026290094.1:0-7044 GCF_023373465.1 Oncorhynchus keta
TCAATGTGGAGGCTATATACAGGGGTACCAGTACAGAGTCAATGTGGAGGCTATATACAGGGGTACCAGTACAGAGTCAATGTGGAGGCTATATACAGGAGGTACCAGTACAGAGTCAATGTGGAGGCTATATACAGGGGTACCAGTACAGAGTCAATGTGGAGGCTATATACAGGGGGTACCAGTACAGAGTCAATGTGGAGGCTATATACAGGGGTACCAGTACAGAGTCAATGTGGAGGCTATATACAGGGGTACCAGTACAGAGTCAATGTGGAGGCTATATACAGGAGGTACCAGTACAGAGTCAATGTGGAGGCTATATACAGGGGTACCAGTACAGAGTCAATGTGGAGGCTATATACAGGGGGTACCAGTACAGAGTCAATGTGGAGGCTATATACAGGAGGTACCAGTACAGAGTCAATGTGGAGGCTATATACAGGGGGTACCAGTACAGAGTCAATGTGGAGGCTATATACAGGGGGTACCAGTACAGAGTCAATGTGGAGGCTATATACAGGGGTACCAGTACAGAGTCAATGTGGAGGCTATATACAGGGGGTACCAGTACAGAGTCAATGTGGAGGCTATATACAGGGGGTACCAGTACAGAGTCAATGTGGAGGCTATATACAGGAGGTACCAGTACAGAGTCAATGTGGAGGCTATATACAGGGGGTACCAGTACAGAGTCAATGTGGAGGCTATATACAGGGGTACCAGTACAGAGTCAATGTGGAGGCTGTATACAGGAGGTACCAGTACAGAGTCAATGTGGAGGCTATATACAGGAGGTACCAGCACAGAGTCAATGTGGAGGCTATATACAGGGGGTACCAGTACAGAGTCAATGTGGAGGCTATATACAGGGGTACCAGTACAGAGTCAATGTGGAGGCTATATACAGGAGGTACCAGTACAGAGTCAATGTGGAGGCTATATACAGGAGGTACCAGTACAGAGTCAATGTGGAGGCTATATACAGGAGGTACCAGTACAGAGTCAATGTGGAGGCTATATACAGGGGGTACCAGTACAGAGTCAATGTGGAGGCTATATACAGGGGGTACCAGTACAGAGTCAATGTGGAGGCTATATACAGGAGGTACCAGTACAGAGTCAATGTGGAGGCTATATACAGGAGGTACCAGTACAGAGTCAATGTGGAGGCTATATACAGGAGGTACCAGTACAGAGTCAATGTGGAGGCTATATACAGGGGTACCAGTACAGAGTCAATGTGGAGGCTATATACAGGAGGTACCAGTACAGAGTCAATGTGGAGGCTATATACAGGAGGTACCAGTACAGAGTCAATGTGGAGGCTATATACAGGGGGTACCAGTACAGAGTCAATGTGGAGGCTATATACAGGAGGTACCAGTACAGAGTCAATGTGGAGGCTATATACAGGAGGTACCAGTACAGAGTCAATGTGGAGGCTATATACAGGAGGTACCAGTACAGAGTCAATGTGGAGGCTATATACAGGGGTACCAGTACAGAGTCAATGTGGAGGCTATATACAGGAGGTACCAGTACAGAGTCAATGTGGAGGCTATATACAGGAGGTACCAGTACAGAGTCAATGTTAGTCAAGGTAATTGAAGTAATATGTACATTTAGGTTAAAGTGATGCATAGACAATAAACAGAGAATAGAAGCAGCGTAAAGGGGACGACAACCTTGAAACACAGATGATTTGTGACACATTCACACAGTGTTTATGAAGGCCTTAAGAACCCTTTATAAGCTGTAGGTCATTTATCTTTGTTTCATAGTACTGTTTATTCTTCTTTTTTCAGTTTTGAGTCACATGACTTCAGTAGCCAATCGGCTGTGCAGTCAGACTTACTTGTCATTCCTTTTGCCTCATCCCTCTCAACCATACCATTTTTCAATTCCTCATCAATCCACAAGGTTTGGACAGTTTATTTTTACAGTCGTTTTCTTAATGGGGTGCGTGCTTATTAGTAACTGGGATATGAAACGTCATAAATGTTGCTCCTCCTTACACACCACAGACCAACAGAGTCTGGTTGCTCCTCATTACACACCACAGACCAGCAGAGTCTGGTTGCTCCTCATTACACACCACAGACCAGCAGAGTCTGGTTGCTCCTCATTACACACCACAGACCAGCAGAGTCTGGTTGCTCCTCATTACACACCACAGACCAGCAGAGTCTGGTTGCTCCTCATTACACACCACAGACCAGCAGAGTCTGGTTGCTCCTCATTACACACCACAGACCAGCAGAGTCTGGTTGCTCCTCATTACACACCACAGACCAGCAGAGTCTGGTTGCTCCTCATTACACACCACAGACCAGCAGAGTCTGGTTGCTCCTCATTACACACCACAGACCAACAGAGTCTGGTTGCTCCTCATTACACACCACAGGCCAACAGAGTCTGGTTGCTCCTCATTACACACCACAGGCCAACAGAGTCTGGTTGCTCCTCATTACACACCACAGACCAACAAATATTATTCACATCTTCAACATAGGAATCACTACAATACCTCTTGTATGACCTCTTATACACCATGTTAGGCCCAGCCTCTAGTTTTCCTACATATGGCTCCTATATTGTGATCACTACATCCGATGGATTTGGATACTGCTTTCAAACAAATTTCTGCAGAATTAGTAAAGATGTGATCAATACATGTGGATGATTTCATTCCTGTGCTGTTTGTAACGACCCTGGTAGGTTGATTCGATAACCTGAACCAGGATGCAGACACTAGTTACAGTTGGAAGAGTATTCCTGAGTGGACAGCTTGATGAAAACCCGTAAATATTTAGTCACCCAGAAAATATACCTCTGTTGACATCGCATACATTACCAAGTATTTCACACATGTTTTATCCAGATACTGACTGTTAGCACTTGGTGATCTATAGCAGCTTCCCACCAGAATGGACTTTAGGGGAGGCAGGTGAACCTGTAGCCATATTACTTCCACAGCATTTCACATTAGATCGTCTCTGAGCTTAACAGGAATATAACTGAGTATAAACAGAGACACCACCCCCATTGGAATTTCTGTCTCTTCTATAGAGGTCGTAACCACGCATTGCTACACTTGGTTCATCAAAAGGTATTCTCTAAGTGAGTTTCAGAGAAAGTATATGAATGTTGTCTGTTACTAGCTACACGTGTCAACGTGGACTATTTGTAGCACTTGTCTCAGATTCGAATTGTTACAAGCATTTCGCTACACCCGCAATAACATCTGCTGAACACGTGTATGTGACAAATAAAATTTGATTTGGGAAGTAGACATGCTCATGTTATTAATGTTAGTGCAGGGTGATATGATATATCAAATAAAATTTGATTTGGGAAGTAGACATGCTCATGTTATTAATGTTAGTGCAGGGTGATATGATACATCAAATAAAATTTGATTTGGGAAGTAGACATGCTCATGTTATTAATGTTAGTGCAGGGTGATATGCACACAGTGGACTTCTTATGAGGGCAAACCGTCTCAATGTTAATAGTATAATTCTGGTTTATAGGCACATGATTGCTGCATACAATAGCTGTTGAATTTACAGAGGCACTCAGGGGAGTTGGAGGAACATAAATTGCATAAGGGAATAGAGAGTGATTTATTATAAACAATATGATTTAACGTGGCATAACCAAAAACACAAATTCTCAGTCAAAAACACTAAGTCAGAACACAGCCTCTCTATTCTCTCATGTGACTTCTGGTCCTCTGACTGGGGAAAGTATCTTTCCACAATGAGAGCAGTGGTATGTCTTCTCCTCCAGAGTGTCTTCTCTTATGCATTTTCAGGCTCCCTAACTGAGTAAAACTATTTCCACACTGAGAGCAGTGGTATGTCTTCTCCTCCAGAGTGTCTTCTCTTATGCATTTTCAGGCTCCCTAACTGAGTAAAACTATTTCCACAGTGGGATCAGTGGTAGGGCTTTTCACATGTGTGTGTGTCCTCTTGTGTCTTTTCAGGCTCCGTAACTGAGTAAAGCTCTTTCCACAGTGGGAGCAGTGGAAAGACTTTTCCTCTGTGTGTGTCATCTCATGTGATTTTAGGTACTGTGATCGCAAAAATCTCTTTTCACACTTGGAGCATTGGTAGGGCTTTTCTCCAGTGTGTATTCCTTCATGCCTATTCAGGTTTCCTATCTGGGTAAAACTCTGATCACACTGGGAACATTGGAAAGGCTTCTCTCCTGTGTGTACTGTCTTGTGTGTTTTCAGGCTACCTAACTGAGTAAATCTCTTTCCACACTGAGAGCAGTTGTAGGTCTTCCTACCTTCTTTATGTATTCCTTCATGCCTTTTCAGGCTCCCTATCTGGGTAAAACTCTTATCACACTGGGAACATTGGAAAGGCTTCTCTCCTGTGTGTGCCATCTCATGACGTTTTAGATTCCCTAACGTAGAAAAACTGTTTCCACATTGAGAGCAGTGGTGTGGTCCTGCTGGTTTGGGCGTCTCTGGCTCTGGTTCCCCTAAAGGACTCTTCTTGTTGTCAGAGTGAGAGTCTGGTCTCTCTCCTGCCAAAGAGTATTTGGTTAAACAGAGAGACCTGAATGAAGCCTCCATTAAATAAAAATGTCTTCCTATTAGGTTTAATCTGGACTATATCCTTCAATAACTATATCCTTCAATAACCTATTTTGTTGCCTTACAACCTGGAATTAAAATGGATTTTGTATCATTTGATTGACACAACATGCCTACCACCATGAAGATGCAACACTTTTTTTGGTGAAATAAACAAGAAACAAGACAAAAAAACAGAAAAATTGAGCATAACTATTCACCCCCGCCAAAGTCAACACTTTGCAGAGCCACCTTTTGCAGCAATTACAGCTGCAAGTCTCTTGGGGTATATCTCTATATTTGGCACATCTAGCCACTGGGATTTTTGCCCATTTTTCATGGTTAAACTTCTCTAGCTCCTTCAAGTTCCGCTGGTGTACAGCAATCTTTAAAGTCATACCACAGATTCTCAATTGGATTGAATACTTGGCTTTGACTAGGCCATTCCAAGACATTTAAAAAAGTTTCATACTGCTAGTTCAACGAGCGTTGAGTTTTTTGCCCCGTTTGTAAACCAGTACTCACTGATGTTAATCCGATCTTCTGTCTCCTCTTCCTCCACCCCCAATACGTCTTCCTCCTCCTCTTTTATTGAGATAGCCTCCTCTTCCACTCCAAAATGTTCTTCCTCTTCTTTCAACGTGAGAGCCTCCTCTGCCTCTTCCTCTCCAAAATGTTCCTTCTCTTCTTTCACTGTAACAGCCTCCTCTTCCTCCTGTTTTATTCTGAAAGCTTCTTCCTCTCCTTTCACTGTAATATTCTCCTCTTCTTCTTTTACAACAATGTTCAGTCCCAGAGCGTCTTTCTCCATAGAGCAGACCTCTTCTTTAGCAGGAGGGGAGTAGCTTAGTGAGCTCATGGTCAGGGACGTTGGCTAGTTAGCATTAGCGACAAGCCTTGTGCTAAACTCAGTATCAAACTTAACACGTTTTTTGAAAAGTTACCAAGCAAATTACTTTCAAGTAAACCAGTAGATACGCAAACATAGTTGTGTTTAAAACACCGAGATTAATATACGAAAAAAAATGCCAAAGAAACGTCAATATTTCTGTTTTTAGTTGGCTAGCGAGATGGTTGAATCAATAGCCTTGTTGCTGTTGAAAAAGCGTCCCGTCCACTAGATTATACGTCACGCAAGAGGCATCAACTGGAAGACTTAAATCATCATCTTATCTGTTGGGAAAAAGTTTGGATGTTGCCACAAACATACCTCCTACTTGTTAATAATATAATAATATAATAATAATAATATAATAATAATATATAATAATAATAATAATAATAATATATAATAATAATAATATATAATAATATAATAATAATAATATATAATAATATAATAATAATAATATATAATAATATAATAATAATAATAATATATAATAATATAATAATAATATATATATAATATAATAATATAATAATAATAATATATAATAATATAATAATAATAATATATAATAATATAATAATAATAATATATAATAATATATGCCATTTAGCAGACGCTTTTATCCAAAGCGACTTACAGTCATGTGTGCATACATTCTACGTATGGGTGGTCCCGGGAATCGAACCCACTACCCTGGCGTTACAAGCGCCATGCTCTACCAACTGAGCCACAGAAGGACCACAAATTAAGGAAGTTTCCTTTAAAATTATTCATAAATATTATCCTGCCAACCACTATATGAAGAAGTTGAAAGGAAAACATCAACTCAAATTGCTCCTTTTGTAATGACCACCCAGAAACAGGTGTGCATCTTTTTTTGGCATTGTATGCATGTAAGAAAACTGTGGCAAGACATCAGTAGGTTTATAATTGAACACATTTATGAAGATTTTACACTATTGTGGAGAGATGTGCTGTTTGGATTCTTTACATACAATAGACATAGGCGGAATCATTTTTATGTAATTAATTTCATTATTCTTTTGGCCAAATTTCATATACACAAATGTAAATTTACAAACAGAAAACCACATTTTCGTATCCTACAAAAATAAATTGAACTGTATTTTAAGACGGTTAAATGCTCTACTAACAAAAAAGCTGTTAGAATTGTAAGTATATGCATGTCCCTTAAGGTCCTTGTGTAATTGTAATGTGATATTGTACCCCTAGCCCCGCCCCTAGCCCCGCCCCAGCCCCGCCCCTAGCTCGATTGTCCATTGTTTGTAATCTATGTATGCTTGTGTTCCTCATGTGCTTTATGTATTGTTTTGTTGTTAATAAAAAATTAAAAATATATATCTTTTTTTTATTAAAAAAATACTTAAATCGCCATCTGCTGACTGGAGTGAGTAACGAAGTTTAGACAAATATTCACTACGTTGCTTATTCTGTCGTGAGTCATTGCAAAACAACCAGATCTCATGTTTTCTCTTACTTCTTACCAGTACGTTCCTCTATGCAATGACATCATGTTTTATTTATGTTTGTAGTACATTAA
>NW_026290095.1:2500-7896 GCF_023373465.1 Oncorhynchus keta
GTCTGTCTGTCTGTCTGTCTGTCTGTCTGTCTGTCTGTCTGTCTGTCTGTCTGTCTGTCTGTCTGTCTCTCTCTGTCTGTCACTCACTGTCCCTCCCTCCTCCCTCCTCCCTCCCTCCCTCCCTCCTCCCTCCCTCCCTCCTCCTCCCTCCTCCTCCCTCCCCCCTCCCTCCCTCCCTGTCTGTCTGTCTGTCTGTCTGTCTGTCTGTCTGTCTGTCTGTCTGTCTGTCTGTCTGTCTGTCTGTCTGTCCCTCTTTCTCAAATTCTCCCATTTTGGAGACAGCCAGTCAGTGTTTGAGCTCTCTTCCATTCCAGACCAAAACATCAGCCCCAAACATGCACCTATTCACACACACATGAGGAGGAGGAGGAGGAGGAGAGAGCATTCATAGTTTACACTTCAGAAATACTTGTCATTCTCAGGATGAACATTTTATTTCTAATGCAGCCATGGTTTTCTATCTCCCCCTGCTTTTACATCTCAGGGTCTAGAGCCTGTAAACAGCCTGCGAGACTGAAAGAGATGGTATCTCCTGTACTGTTCCTCTCTCACCCCGTCATATGTCTCTCTCTCACCACGTCATATGTCTCTCTCTCACCACGTCATATCTCTCAGTCTCTCACCACGTCATATGTCTCTCTCTCACCACGTCATATCTCTCTGTCTCTCAGTCTCTCACCACTCATATCTCTCTCTCACCACGTCATATCTCTCTGTCTCTCAGTCTCACCACGTCATATCTCTCTGTCTCTCACCACGTCATATCTCTGTGTCTCTCAGTCTCTCACCACGTCATATCTCTCTGTCTCTCAGTCTCTCACCACGTCATATCTCTCTGTCTCTCTGTCTCTCACCACGTCATATCTCTCAGTCTCTCAGTCTCTCACCACGTCATATCTCTCTGTCTCTCAGTCTCTCACCACGTCATATCTCTGTCTCCCATCTCACCACGCCATATCTCTCTGTCTCTCAGTCTCTCACCACGTCATATCTCTCTGTCTCTCTGTCTCTCACCAGTCTCTCAGTCTCAGTCTCTCACCACGTCATATCTCTCTGTCTCTCTGTCTCTCACCACGTCATATCTCTCAAGTCTCTCAGTCTCTCACCCCGTGTCATATCTCTCTGTCTCTGGTCTCTCACCACGTCATATCTCTCTGTCTCTGTCTCTCACCACGTCATATCTCTCAGTCTCTCAGTCTCTCACCACGTCATATCTCTCTGTCTCTCAGTCTCTCACTCACGTCATATCTCTCTGTCTCTCAGTCTCTCACCACGTCATATCTCTCTGTCTCTCAGTCTCTCACCACGTCATATCTCTCTGTCTCTCAGTCTCTCACCACGTCATATTCTCTCTGTCTCTCAGTCTTCACCACCGCCATGTCTTCTGTCTCTCCAGTCTCTCACCACATATCTTATCTCTCTCTCTCTCTCTCTCTCTCTCTCTCTCTCTCTCTCTCTCTCTCTCCTCTCTCTCACACCCAGTCTGCCACAGAGTCAGAGGGGAGCAGTCCAAACATGGTAAACAGAGTGTAAGTGAAGTGACTGTGTAGTAGTGTGTGTGTTGTACTGTTGTCTGAGTGTGTGTGTCTGGTGTGTGTCGAGAGTGTGTGTCTGTGTGTGTGTGTCTGAGTGTGTCTGAGTTGTTGTGTGTTGTTTCTGTGTATATGTGTGCCTGAGTTGTTGTGTGTGTGTGTGTGTGTCTGTGTATATGTGTGTCTGAGTGTGTGTGTGTGTCTGGTGTGTCCGTCTCTGTGACTCAACTGTAACTGCTTGAATGAACACCTCACACACACCCACAGTACAGACACACCCCAGTACAGACACACCCACAGTACAGACACACCCACAGTACAGACACACCCACAGTACAGACACAGATAGAGAAAGCCATTTCTACAACCGCTACAGAGTCACCAGATATACTGTAAACCATTAACTTTATCACCTACAGTTAGAACTGAGAGGAGACTGTAACCACTATCACCTACAGTAAGAACTGAGAGGAGACTGTAACCACTATCACCTACAATAAGAACTGAGAGGAGACTGTAACCACTATCACTCAGTAAGAACTGAGGAGGAGACTGTAACCACTATCACCTACAGTAAGAACTGAGAGGAGACTGTAACCACTATCACCTACAGTAAGAACTGAGAGGAGACTGTAACCACTATCACCTACAGTAAGAACTGAGAGGAGACTGTAACCACTATCACCTACAGTAAGAACTGAGAGGAGACTGTAACCACTATCACCTACAGTAAGAACTGAGAGGAGACTGTAACCACTATCACCTACAGTAAGAACTGAGAGGAGACTGTAACCACTATCACCTACAGTAAGTCCTGAGAGGAGACTGTAACCACTATCACCTACAGTAAGAACTGAGAGGAGACTGTAACCACTATCACCTACAGTAAGAACTGAGAGGAGACTGTAACCACTATCACCTACAGTAAGAACTGAGAGGAGACTGTAACCACTATCACCTACAGTAAGAACTGAGAGGAGACTGTAACCACTATCACCTACAGTAAGAACTGAGAGGAGACTGTAACCACTATCACCTACAGTAAGAACTGAGAGGAGACTGTAACCACTATCACCTACAGTAAGAACTGAGAGGAGACTGTAACCACTATCACCTACAGTAAGTCCTGAGAGGAGACTGTAACCACTATCACCTACAGTAAGAACTGAGAGGAGACCGTAACCACTATCACCTACAGTAAGAACTGAGAGGAGACTGTAACCACTATCACCTACAGTAAGTACTGAGAGGAGACTGTAACCACTATCACCTACAGTAAGAACTGAGAGGAGACTGTAACCACTATCACCTACAGTAAGAACCAGAGAGGAGACTGTAACCACTATCACCTACAGTAAGAACTGAGAGGAGACTGTAACCACTATCACCTACAGTAAGAACTGAGAGGAGACTGTAACCACTATCACCTACAGTAAGAACTGAGGAGACTGTAACCACTATCACATACAGTAAGTCCTGAGGAGGAGACGTAACCTACAGTAAGAACCACCTACAGTAAGAACTGAGAGGAGACTGTAACCACTATCACCTACAGTAAGAACTGAGAGGAGACTGTAACCACTATCACCTACAATAAGAACTGGAGGAGACTGTAACCACTATCACCTACAGTAAGAACTGAGAGGAGACTGTAACCATTCACTATCACCTACAGTAAGAACTGAGAGGAGGCTACAACCACTATCACCTACAATAAGAACTGAGAGGAGACTGTAACCACTATCACCCACAGTAAGAACTGAGAGGAGACTGTAACCACTATCACCTACAATAAGAACTGAGGAGGGAGACTGTAACCATTCACTATCACCTACAGTAAGAACTGAGAGGAGACTGTAACCACTATCACCTACAGTAAGAACTGAGAGGAGACTGTAACCATTCACTATCACCTACAGTAAAACTGAGAGGAGACTGTAACCACTATCACCTACAGTAAGAACTGAGAGGAGACTGTGCAACCACTATCACCTACAGTAAGAACTGAGAGGAGACTGTAACCACTATCACCTACAGTAAGAACTGAGAGGAGACTGTAACCACTACCACTACATGCAAGAACTGAGAGGAGACCGTAACCACTATCACCTACAGTAAGAACTGAGAGGAGACTGTAACCACTACCACCTACAATAAGAACTGAGGAGGAGACTGTAACCACTATCACCTACAGTAAGAACTGAGAGGAGACTGTAACCACTACCACCCAGTCAATAAGAACTGAGAGGAGACTGTAACCATTCACTATCACCTACAGTAAGAACTGAGAGGAGACTGTAACCACTATCACCTACAGTAAGAACTGAGAGGGAGACCGTAACCATTCACTATCACCTACAGTAAGAACTGAGAGGAGACTGTAACCACTATCACATACAGTAAGTCCTGAGAGGAGACTGTAACCACGGTCACCTACATAAGAACTGAGAGGAGACTGTAACCACTATCACCTACAATAAGAACTGAGAGGAGACTGTAACCATTCACTATCACCTACAGTAAGTACTGAGAGGAGACTGTAACCATTCACTATCACTAAGAACTGAGAGGAGACTGTAACCTCACCTACATAAGAACTGAGAGGAGACTGTAAACCACTATCACCTACAGTAAGAACTGAGAGGAGACTGTAACCACTATCACCCAGTAAGAACTGAGAGGAGACTGTAACCACTATCACCTACAGTAAGAACTGAGAGGAGACTGTAACCATTCACCTAGTAAGAACTGAGAGGGAGACCCATTCACTATCACCTACAATAAGAACTGAGAGGAGACTGTAACCACTATCACCTACAGTAAGAACTGAGAGAGGAGACTGTAACCATTCACTATCACCTACAGTAAGAACTGAGAGGGAGACTGTAACCACTATCACCAACAGTAAGAACTGAGAGGAGACTGTAACCACTATCACCTACAGTAAGAACTGAGAGGAGACTGTAACCACTATCACCTACAGTAAGAACTGAGAGGAGACTGTAACCATCATCACCTACAGTAAGAACTGAGAGGAGACTGTAACCATTCACTATCACCTACAATAAGAACTGAGAGGAGACTGTAACCACTATCACCTACAGTAAGAACTGAGAGGAGACTGTAACCACTATCACCTACAGTAAGAACTGAGAGGAGACTGTAACCACTATCACCTACAGTAAGAACTGAGAGGAGACTGTAACCACTATCACCTACAGTAAGAACTGAGAGGAGACTGTAACCACTATCACCTACAGTAAGAACTGAGAGGAGACTGTAACCATTTACTATCTGTGTTATTCTGGTGTGTGTTATAGTGTGGGGTTATTATATATGAGGGTTATAGTGTGGGGTCATTATATATGAGGGTTATTCTGGTGTGTGTTATAGTGTGGGGTCATTATATATGAGGGTTATAGTGTGGGGTCATTATATATGAGGGTTATTCTGGTGTGGGGTCATTATATACGAGGGTTATTCTGGTGTGGGGTCATTATATATGAGGGTTATTCTGGTGTGTGTTATAGTGTCGGGTCATTGTATATGAGGGTTATTCTGGTGTGGGGTCATTATATATGAGGGTTATTCTGGTGTGTGTTATAGTGTGGGGTCATTATATATGAGGGTTATTCTGGTGTGGGGTCATTATATATGAGGGTTATTCTGGTGTGTGTTATAGTGTGGGGTCATTATATATGAGGGTTATTCTGGTGTGTGTTATAGTGTCGGGTCATTATATATGAGGGTTATAGTGTGGGGTCATTATATATGAGGGTTATAGTGTGGGGTCATTATATATGAGGGTTATTCTGGTGTGGGGGTCATTATATATGAGGGGGTTATTCTGGTGTGTGTTATAAT